>NC_079200.1:53106772-53316308 GCF_029499605.1 Hyla sarda
CCCCTCAGCCAGAGTTTTTTCACTCTCATAGGGCACTCTTGCAGGGCTTACCCCTGGTCGCCTCATGTAAATTGTGTTCATATATATATATTTAATGTATAGGAAATATTATGTATAGGACCTTAGCAGGTCACGTGCCTTTAATTACGATTGTACTATGGTTTAAGGACCTTACAGGGTCATGTGATGTACCCAGAGTTCCCTGGGACAGGACTTACAGGTTTGCCGGCCAATGAGCTTTGTCCAGCCTCCTTAATATATAAGGGGCTGTAGTCAATCAATTCACTCTCTTAGCTCTTGCCTCTCTTAGTTCCGGACTATCAAGCAGCACAAATCTCATCAGCATCAATTCAAGTCAGCTAGGCCAAAGCCTAAGATCCAGCAGCCACTAAAACGTGAGTTACCAAAGCTCAAACTACCTAATCCTGTGTGACTACTACCAGCTAACATATTATAATTAGTAGCACAGTGGCTAGCATCAAAGCTCATTGCTTCAGAGTCCCAGCACAACCTGTGAGGAACCTGTATCCCGGTTCACTCTAGAGAGACTGTTATGTTTGAAGACTGTTGTATAAAATCCTCAAGTAAAGTTCTTCAGTTTATTCATAAAATCTGCTGTGGATATTCGGTTATTCTCCCTACCGTTTCTGGGACGGTTGGCGGTAGGACTATTAACACTAAGGAAACCTCGCCCTGGCATCATGACATCTTAGGGTTAATACCAACAGACCCTACACTACCACTACAACACCATAGACACAATTACTCTCTCCTGCCCACCACATAAAAATGAAAGAAACTATCTGGTTGCTATGGGCAACCACTTTTGCTCTTTACAGGTTTTGATAAATTTCCTCCAGTGGTTTTGGCAAAAATTACACAAAGATGGCGTCTTGGGAGAATAGAAATGAGGACGCAGTTGTTGTGGTGTGTTTATTTTTATTTTTTACCAAATAAACCTCAAACAAAAATTGTGTCTGTTCCTAGGCTTAGGCTGGGACTAAACACAATGTATCTGTGGCGTTTTTCAAAGCCCACATTGCCTTATCTTTGGTGGTCCCCCCTCCCCCCCCCCCTTCTGACAGACGTCTGTCCAGCTGTTGCAAAACTACAACTCCAAGCATGCCCTGACAGCAAATGATATTAGAAATACTGAGTATAAACAAATATAACACACGCACAGGGAGTAGTGTCATTTTATTTAAAAAAATGCTAAAAAAAAAAAAATCCCTTAGGTAACAGTCATGCAGAATATGTTAAAAAGCTTTTTAGGTTTCAGCTAATCAGAGAGCAGCACTGCTCAAATAGAACTCCCAGGAGGTAACATCGTGTCACACATGTGATGTCATAACCATTGTCCACCAGAGAGCAGCACTGAGCAGAAATAACACAGCTCCTGCTCATTCTTCATCAGTGAGGGGCCGATGCTGGACACTGTAGGCGCGCGGGAATGTGAAGTTGAATACATCACTGTGATTGGTAAGTGTCACATTGTTGTGTCCAAAAGGTCTTTAGTGCAGTTCCATGTGCATTTCTATAATAAACATGTAAATAATCTATCTTTTGTTTTCCTATCTTAGATGCACTATTTCCAGGATGTGGAGTAGCATTTCCGGACTATCAAGACGTTGTAATAAGGCACATATTTCCGGACTTACAGCAAGAAGTTGGATGAAGGCATAAACCCTCGAATCACGCACATACACAGACACTTTGCCCAAATTCTAGAGGTAACCTCCTTTAGTATGCCCAGAGGAAGGGCAATACAGTAGCCATGGATTCCCTACAGGTTTCCTCCCCTCTGGAGGTTTTTCCTGTCCTGAGTTAGTTACTGTACGCTCTTTGTGAGTGATGGAAGGTTACAAAAATCCCTACACAAACATTTTAATAAATAATAAAGTTCCCCTGTTTTTAATCCGTTCTTTGACTTGTTTGACTCATTTATTTTATTTCTGTCTGTGAAAAATTGTGATTTTTTTTTTAAGTGTCCAAAGCATGCCTCAGCAGGCATCACGTGCAAACCCCTGGGGGGTCCTGAGAAGCCCCCCCCCTCCCCATGTCAGCGATCAGTTCAATTCAGACCGGCGATCTGCGGCGATTCCGGGTCATACGGGTCTCCAGTGACCGGGAAAATAAGGAGGATCTGGGGTGTCTAAGACACCCCCGATCCCCCTGAAGGCATAGGAGTAAGGTGGCAGGGGTGCCACCCCTCCTATTCCTGCTATTGGTCGGTCGGAGACGACTGACCAATAGCAGTTTGTGGGTGGGGGAGTTAGAGTTCGGTTCCCTGCTCTGTCCACCGACTTTTGTCCTGGAAGAGTGAGGAAACTGGTGGTCATCGGCGCCAGAGGTCACTTACTGGGCGGGCAGCGATGAGATATGGCTCCCTGGTGCATCTCCCTGGTGCGCGATCCTATGGAAGCCAGTGAGTTGTTGCCTAGCAACATATGGAGGGCTACAGTTAGAAGACCACTATACAGTGGTCTCTAAACTGTAGCCCTTCAGATGTTGCAAAACTACAACTCCCAGCATGCCCAGACAGCTGTTTGGGCATGCTGGGATATGTAGTATTGCAAGATTTAGAGGGGTACAGTTTGGAGATCACTGTGCAGATCAGTACATGTTGAGAGTTGCAATTTTGCAACAGCTGGAGGATGGAGTTAGAGTGTACTATGTACATTTGAGGCCTAAAATGGTGATTTGCACAGGGGTGGCTGATTTTATAGTGGTTCTGACATAAACGCAAAATAAATAAATAAATACCCACGTGTGACCCCATTTTGGAAACTACACCCCTCACGAAAAGTATTAAGGGGTATAGTGAGTTTTAACACCCCACGGGTGCTTGACAATTTTTCATTAAAGTTGGATAAGAAAATGAAAAAAAAATTTTTTTTAACTAAAATGCTGGTGTTACCCTAAATTTTTCATTCCCACAAGGGAAAATGGGAAAAAAAAGCCCCCCAAAATTTGTAACCACATTTCTTCTGAGTAAGAGCATGCCCCATCTGTGGATGTAAAGTGCTCTGCGGGCGTACTACACTGCTCAGAAGGAAGGGAGCGCCATTGGGATTTTGGAGAGAAAATTTGTCCGGAATTGAAGGCCTCGTGTGTCTACAAAGCCCCCATAGTGCCAGAACAATGGACCCCCCCCCCCCCCCACATGTGACTCCATTTTGGAAACTAAACCCCTCACGGAATGTAATTAGGGGAGCAGTGAGCATTTACGCCCCACAGGTGTTTGACAGATTTTTGGAACAGTGGTCTGTGAAAATGAAAAATTAAATACCCCTTTTAGGAACTACATAGTTACATAGTTAGTACGGTCGAAAAAAGACATATGTCCATCAAGTTCAACCAGGGAAGGGATGGGATTTTATATTTCTTTATAAGCATTAATGTTATTTTGTTCCATGAATGTATCTAATCCTGTTTTAAAGCTGTTAATTGTTCCTGCTGTGACCAGTTCCTGAGGTAGACCGTTCCATAAATTCACAGTCCTCACGGTAAAGAAGGCGTGTCGCCCCTTGAGACTAAATTTTTTCTTCTCCAGACGGAGGGAGTGCCCCCTCGTCCTTTGGGGGGGTTTAACCTGGAACAGTTTTTCTCCATATTTTTTGTATGGGCCATTAATATACTTATATACATTTATCATATCCCCCCTTAAACGTCTCTTCTCAAGACTAAACAATTGTAACTCCTTTAATCGCTCCTCATAGCTAAGATGTTCCATGCCCCATATTAGTTTAGTCGCGCGTCTCTGCACCCTTTCCAGCTCTGCAGTGTCCCTTTAATGGACAGGTGCCCAAAACTGAACAGCATATTCCAGGTGAGGCCGTACCAATGCTTTATAAAGGGGGAGTATTATGTCTCTGTCCCTTGAGTCCATGCCTTTTTTGATACATGACAATATCCTGCCGGCTTTGGAAGCAGCAGCCTGACATTGCATGCTATTCTGTAGTCTGTGATCTACAAGTACACCCAGATCCTTCTCTACCAGTGACTCTGACAGTTTAATCCCCCCTAAGACATACGATGCATGCAGGTTATTAGTACCCAGATGCATAACTTTACATTTATCCACATTGAACCTCATTTGCCAAGTGGATGCCCAGACACTTAGTCTATCCAAGTCATCTTGTAACTTATGCACATCCTCTATAGACTGTACCGTGCTACAAAGCTTGGTGTCATCTGCAAAGATAGAAACGGAGCTGTTAATACCATCCTCTATATCATTGATAAATAAATTAAACAACAGCGGGCCTAGTACTGAACCTTGGGGTACACCACTAATAACCGGGGACCAATCAGAGTACGAATCATTGACCACCACTCTCTGGGTACGATCCATTAGCCAGTGTTCAATCCAGTTACAAACTAAAATTTCGAAACCCAAAGACCTTAACTTACCTGTCAGACGTCTATGAGGGACAGTATCAAACGCTTTAGCAAAATCCAGAAACACTATATCCACAGCCATTCCTCTGTCAAGGCTTCTACTCACCTCTTCATAAAAGCAAATTAGATTGGTTTGACAACTTCTATCCTTAGTAAACCCATGCTGGCTATCACTTATAATACTATTATCCCCTATGTATTCCTGTATGTAATCCCTTATAAGTCCTTCAAACAATTTACCCACAATGCACGTTAAACTTATCGGTCTATAGTTTCCTGGGGAAGACCTAGAGCCCTTTTTGAAGATTGGCACCACATTCGCCTTGCGCCAGTCCCTTGGCACAATACCAGACACCAGAGAATCTCTAAATATCATGAACAGGGGTACAGATATTACTGAACTTACCTCTCTAAGAACTCTTGGGTGTAGTCCATCTGGCCCTGGAGATTTGCTTACATTTATATCACTTAACTTACCTTGTACCATCTCTACATTAAGCCAGTTCAGTACATTACATGATGTGTTACCAGCACTGACCTGGCCAATGTCAGCTCCTTCTTCCATAGTATATACAGAACTAAAGAACCCATTCAGTAGCTCCGCTTTCTCTTGATCGCCTGTGACAACCACCCCATTATCATTATTAAGGGGTCCTACATGCTCTGTCCTTGTTTTTTTTTAATTTATATATCTAAAAAAATATTTAGGATTAGTTTTGCTTTCTTTGGCCACCTGTCTCTCGTTTAGAATTTTTGCTGTTTTTATTACATTTTTACAGATTTTTTTTTTATTTAACTGTTTATTTATCGTTTTATCAATACAATTTTCAATTCAGTAAAATAGAAAAATAAAAATAACAAAGAAAGAAAAATCTTGCAGCAGCAAGAATAGAGTTCATTGTCAAAGCGTATATGCAATATTGTAACAAGAACCCTACAACTAGGTAGCTTGAAGCAATTGCCATGTTTCTATAGGAATTGAGTTGCAGATTTATAGATTATCTACAATACATTCAAATCCGTGAGTGTGTATTAGGTAGGAACATAGCAATCTATATTATTTTGGTTAGATTCCAGAAACGGAATAAAGAAAATGAAAAGAAGAAGGAAAAGAACGAAAAAATAAATAAAAGATAAAAATAATAAAAATAAAGTACCTGTTTGACCAAGATATGAAATATAGAATACATCCATGCCTATGCCACCTCTTCCGACTCTCCTCCATTCAGTGTTGGTTATCGTCTTCTATATAATCATCCCATTCCTTCCAAGTTTCGTAGAAATGAGAAAGCCTGTTATCTGTCATTGCAGAGAGATATTCCATCCGCCTAACTTCCAGAATCCTATTGGTTAGGGTTTGTACAGATGGAGGGGTAGGCTTTTTCCATTCTTTGGCTATCAAACACTTTGCAGCCGTGAGTATGGAATGGAATAATCGGAGTTTATTTTTTCTAATACCAGGGGGGGGCACATTTAAGAGATAATTGATTGGGTTCAGATGTATCTTCAGTTTCAGTATCTTCCCTATTAAAGACTGCACTTCCAACCAAAAATGACGCAGGGAGGGCCAATCCCAAAATATGTGTGGTAGTGTACCTAACTCCATACTACACCTCCAGCAACTAGAATTATTTTGTGGATAAAGTTTGTTTAATACTTCCGGTGTGTGATACCACTGAAAGAGAATTTTGTATTGATTTTCTTTATGTATTACGCAGGAAAAAGACTTTGCTGCTCTATCCCATATAGTTTGCCATGTGGCTCTTGGAATTTCATAGCCTAAATATTCTTCCCATTTTGTCATGTAGGGGTGTTTCCAATTATCTTGATATATGAAAGAATGTAAAATATTGTAAATGGAGGATATCAAACCTCTCGTGGTGGTCTCACCCCTGCACAACAACTCAAAGGATGTTGGTTTAGGGAAAGCAGCTTCAGGTGAGCTTAACCCTGCATGTGAAGTGACGGTTTGGAGAAAGTTTTGTGTGTCATTAGGAAGATTAAACTTGTCACTAAGGGCTTGAAAGGTTAGGAATGTTCTTTTGATCGGGTCCACTAGATCTGCAAAGTGAAACAACCCAGCCTCTACCCAGGGGGAAATGATATCTACATCATTACTATCAGGAATAGAGGGATTAAAAATAAAGGGAGTTAGAAGGGAGTTGGGGGACATTAATGAATATTTAGTCCTGACAGTTTCCCATATTTTTAATGTGGTTCTCATCGGGCCAAGTAAGTCTTTTAGATTGACCTGATAGTTTGAGTCCCATATCAAAGCACATAAATGGACCGGGGCCGACCACAGCTTCTCTATGTCCGTCCATTTATTATATGCCCGAAATTGTGACCATGATGGAATATTTTTAAGGTGAACTGAATAATAATAGTCAAAGACGTCTGGCAGTGCTAGTCCTCCATAGTTCTTTTTGGCCATCAAGACAGACAACGCCACCCTGTGGCGTCCCCCCCTCCAAACAAACCTGAGGATGGATGATTGAAAGCCCCTTAATGCTCCCCTAGGTATTAATACTGGCAAAGTTTCTAATAAATAAAGGAATCTGGGCAATACTGACATTTTGACTGCTGCAATCCTGCCAATAAGGGATATCGGGAGACCAGACCATTTTTCCATCTGGGATTTGATGTCTTTAAAGAATTGAGGAAAATTATGTTTGTAAAGGGAAGAGTATTTAGAGGTAATGCGTACACCTAAATAGGTAATAGCGTTATCCTGCCATCTATACGGATAATTTAGTTTAAGAAGAGAAAGTTGGGTGTCAGGTATGTTAATGGGTAAGGCTTCTGTTTTACCTTCATTTATCTTATATCCTGACATACGGCTATAAGTGTGGATAATGGAGTGGAGGGAAGGTAGTGAGGTCAGGGGAGTAGAGATGGTTAGCAATACGTCATCAGCAAATAGCGCTATCTTATAATCTCTATGTTTTACCACTATCCCCTTAACATCAGGATTTGCGCGGACATGGACCGCTAATGGTTCTATACATAGCACAAATAATAATGGGGACAGAGGACATCCCTGTCTTGTCCCATTATGAATTTTTATTTTTTGAGATGTGGCGTGAGGGAGTCTAACTCGTGCCGTTGGGGATGAGTACAGGTGTGAGATCGCTGTCATAAACGGTCCCGAGACTCCAAAAGCTCGCAAGGTAGATTCCATAAAAGGCCAACTTAAGCGATCAAACGCTTTTTCCGCGTCTAAACTTAACACAAGTCCAGAGGACTTAGTCCTATTTATTACCTCAATGAGATCGACCGTGCGTCTAGTGTTATCTCCAGCTTGTCTATTTAAGGTGAAACCTACTTGGTCTTTATCTATTAATTTCAGAAGAATTAAGCTAAGTCTGTTGGCCAGTATTTTTGTAAATAACTTCAAGTCCGAATTCAATAGTGAAATTGGTCTATAACTAGCACATTCCGAAGGATCCTTACCGGATTTCGGAATGACTGTGATGTAAGATTCTAACATATTTGACGGAATGGGAGTTTCACCTAAGAAGGAGTTGAAAAGGGAGATCATATGTGGAAGTAAGATTTCAGAAAAAGTTTTATAATAAGAGTATGGAAGGCCATCTGGGCCAGGAGACTTGCCATTTGGTAGTTCTTTAATAGTATCTATTATTTCTTCCTGAGAAAATTCTCTGTTTAGATTGGTCAAATCCGATATAGTCATTTTAGGGAGCTTACAGGAATCAAGGTACTTTTTTAATATAGAATCTCTGGTGGTGTGATCTGAGGGTAGTTGGGAAGGTAAATTGTATAAATTAGAATAATATTCCTAAATATTGGCAATTTGTGTTGGATCATAGTGCAATTGTCCCTGGGAATTTTTTATAGCAAAAGGATTTGATTGTGTCTTTTGTGAGTTTAGCTGTGCGGCCAATAGGGTATGAGGTTTATTCGCTTTGCTGTAATATGTATGTCTAGTATAAGTTACCATTTTCTCCACCTGGGCGATTTCACCGTCCTTCAACTGATTTCGTATGAGCACAATCTGTTTTAACCTTCTCAAGGAGGGGTATAAGACCATTCCATCCTCCAGTTTTTTTAGTTTCTTTTTTAGCTCATTCGTAAGAGACGCAGAATTCTTTTTCAGCCGAGAAGACAGCGAAATACAGTGTCCCCTTATGACCGCCTTATGTGCCTCCCATAGGGTATGACTGTTTGTAACACTACCCTCATTCCTTTCAAAGTAATCTTTAAGACACCCTCCAATGGAATCTCTATATTCTAATTTCTTTATTAACAATTCATTCAGTCTCCAATGGCAGGTTTTTCTAGGCGTTGTAGTTGATTTTAATTCCATTATCACTGGAGCATGGTCTGACCATGTTATAGGGAGTATTTTAACATTGTCAACTAATTTGAGGCCTAAAAGATTCCCAAAGAAGGTGTCTATTCTAGAGTGGCTGGAATGAGGATGTGAGAAGAATGTAAACTCTCTGCTATTGGGATTACTTATCCTATAGAGGTAAAAAAAAATGGTATTTTCTCACAAGTTTCCGGAAGGCAGTGGAAAGTCGTATTACTGCTGAGGAAGGTGTGTTATGTAGTACTGAATGTCTATCGGTTGTACTCGAGAATGGGATGTTAAAGTCCCCTCCAATTATCAATGTTGTTGGAAGTAACGTTTCCAGTTTGGAAAAGATATTATTCAGGAATGTTATCTGGGATGAATTGGGTGCGTACGTGTTACATATTGTGAGAGGGACTCCTGTCAGTGTACCCGAGACTATAACCCATCTCCCATTAGGATCTAACATTGTGTTTGAAAGCTGAAAAGGACATGTGCGGGATATCAACACAGCCACTCCACCCCTTTTTTTATCCTGTGTAGCAGAAAATACTGTGGGATAGTATCTAGATGCAAATTTAACCCCTTAAGGACACAGCCCATTTTCACCTCTAGGACGCAGCCCTTTTTTGCACATCTGACCACTGTCACTTTAAACATTAATAACTCTGGAATGCTTTTACTTATCAATCTGATTCCGAGATAGTTTTGTTCATGACATATTCTACTTTAACATAGTGGTAAATTTTTGTGGTAACTTGCATCCTTTCTTGGTGAAAAATCCCAAAATTTGATGAAAAAAATGAAAATTTTGCATTTTTCTAACTTTGAAGCTCTCTGTTTGTAAGGAAAATGGATATTCCAAATATTATTTTTTTTGGATTCACATATACAATATGTCTACTTTATATTTTCATCATCAAATTGACAAGTGTTTACTTTTGGAAGACACCAGAGGGCTTCAAAGTTCAGCAGCAATTTAACAATTTTTCACAAAATTTTCAAACTCGCTATTTTTCATGGACCAGTTCAGGTTTGAAGTGGATTTGAAGGGTCTTCATATTAAAAATACCCCATAAATGACCCCATTACAAACACTGCACCCCCCAAAGTATTCAAAATGACATTCAGTAAGTGTTTTAACCCTTTAGGTGTTTCACAGGAAAAGCAGCAAAGTGAAGGAGAAAATTCAAAATCTTCATTTTTTACACTTGCATGTTCTTGTAGACCCAATTTTAGAATTTTTACAAGGGGTAAAAGGATAAAATTTATACTTGAATTTGTAGCCCAATTTCTCTCGAGTAGGCACATACCTCATATGTCTATGTAAATTGTTCGGCGGGCGCAGTAGAGGGCTCAGAAGCGAAGGAGCGACAAGGGGATTTTGGAGAGTACGTTTTTCTGAAATGTTTTTTTGGGGGCATGTTGCATTTAGGAAGCAAATAAAAAAAACATGGCATACCATTTTGGAAACTAGACCCCTTGAGGAACGTAAAAAGGAATTAAGTGAGCCTTAATACCCCACAGGTGTTTCATGACTTTTGCATATGTAAAAAAAAAAAATTTTTTTCACTAAAATGTGTGTTTCCCCCCAAATTTCACATTTTTGCAAGGGTTAATAGCAGAACATACCCCCCAAAATTTGTAACCCCATCTCTTCTGAGTATGGAGGTACCCCATAAGTTGACCTGAAGTGCATTACGGGCGAACTACAATGCTCAGAAGAGAAGGAGTCATATTTGGCTTTTTGAGAGCAAATTTTGCTCGGGGGGCATGTCGCATTTAGGAAGCCCCTATGGTGCCAGGACAGCAAAAAAAAACGACATGGCATACCATTTTGGAAACTAGACTCCTTGAGGAACGTAACAAGGGATAAAGTGAACCTTAATACCCCACAGGTGTTTCACGACTTTTGCATATGTAAAAAAGAAAAAAAAAATTTTACCAAAAATGCTTGGTTTAGCAAAAATTTTACATTTTTAAAAAAGGTAATAGCAGAAAATACCCCCCAACATTTGAAGCCCAATTTCTCCCGATTCAGAAAACACCCAATATGGGGATGAAAAGTGCTCTGCTGGCGCACTACAGGTCTCAGAAGAGAAGGAGTTACATTTGGCTTTTTGGAAGCAAATTTTGCTCTGGGGGCATGCCGCATTTAGGAAGCACCTATGGTGCCAGGACAGAAAAAAAAAAACACATGGCATACCATTTTGGAAACTAGACCCCTTGGGGAACGTAACAAGGGGTAAAGTGAACCTTAATACCCCACAGGTGTTTCACGACTTTTGCATATGTAAAAAAATATATATTTTTTTTACACTAAAATGCTTGTTTTCCCCCAAATTTTACATTTTTACAAGGGATAATAGCAGAAAATACCCCCCAAAATTTGTAACCCCATCTCTTCTGAGTATGGAAATACCCAATAAGTGGACGTGAAGTGCACTGGGGGCGAACTACAATGCTCAGAAGAGAAGGAGCATCATTGAGCTTTTGGAGAGAGAATTTGGCCATGTGCATTTCCAAAGCCCCCCGTGGTGCCAGAACAGTGGACCCCCCACATGTGACCCCATTTTTAAAACTACACCCCTCACGGAAGGTAATAAGGGGTGCAGGGAGAATTTACACCCCACTGACATTTGACGGATCTTTGGAACTGTGGGCTGTGCAAATTAAAAATTTTATTTTTCATTTTCACAGACCCCTTTTTCAAAGATCTGTCAGACACCTGTGGGGCGTAAATGCTCACTGTACCCCTTGTTACATTCCGTGAGGGGTGTAGTTTCCAAAATGGGGTCACATGTGGGTATTTATTGTTTTGCACTTATGTCAGAACCGCTGTAAAATCAGCCACCCCTGTGCAAATCACCAATTTAGAACTCAAATTTACATGGTGCACTCTCCCTTCTGAGCCTTGTTGTGCGTCCCCAGAACACTTTGCGTCCACATATGGGGTATCTCCGTCCTCAGGAGAAATTGCGTTACAAATTTTGGAGGCTTTTTTTCTTTTACCGCTTGTGAAATTTTAAAGTATGGGGCAACACCAGTATGTTAGTGTACAAAAATGTTTTTTTTTTTACACTAACATGCTGGTGTAGACCCCAACTTTACCTTTTCATAAGGGGTAAAAGGAGAAAACGCCCCCCAAAATTTGTTAGGCAATTTCTCCCGAGTACGGCAATACCCCATATGTGGCCCTAAACTGTTGCCTTGAAATACGACAGGGCTCCAAAGAGAGAGAGCGCCATGCGCATTTGAGGCCTAAATTAGGGATTTGCATAGGGGTGGACATAGGGGTATTTTACACCAGTGATTCTCAAACAGGGTGCCTCCAGCTGTTGCTAAACTCCCAGCATGCTTGGACAGTCAATGGCTGTCCGGAAATGCTGGGAGTTTTTGTTTTGCAACAGCTGGAGGCTCCGTTTTGCAAACACTGCTGTAGGATACGTTTTTCATTTTTATTGGGGGGGAAGGGGTGGTGGGGGGGGGCAGTGTACGTGTGTATATGTAGTGTTTTACTCTTTATTTTATGTTAGTGTAGTGTTTTTAGGTTACATTCACACTGACGGCGGATTACACTGAGTCTCCCGCTAGGAGTTTGAGCTGCGGCTGCTGCAGCTCAAACCTGAAGCAGGGAATTCACTGTAATCCGCCGCCAGTGTGAATGTAACCTGTACATTCACATGGGAGGGGGGGGGGCAAAACTACAACTCCCAGCATGCACTGACAGAACGTGCATGCTGGGAGTTGTAGTTTTGCAACAGCTGGAGGCACACTGGTTGGAAAATACTGAGTTAGGTAATAGAACCTATTACCTAACTCGGTATTTCCCAACCAGTGTGCCTCCAGCTGTTGCAGAACTACAACTCTCAGCATGTACTGATTGCCAAAGGGAATGCTGGGAGATGTAGTTATGCCACAGCTGGAGGCACGCAAGTACAACTCCCAGCATGCCGAGACAGCCATTTGCTGTTCCTGAATGCTGGGAGTTGTAGTTTTGCAAGATTTAGAGGGGTTCAGGCTGGAGATCACTGACAGTGGTCTCTAAACTGTGGCCCTCCAGATGTTGCAAAACTACAAATCTCAGCATGCAAAGACAGCAAACTGCTGTCTGAGCATGCTGGGAGTTGTAGTTTTGTAATATCTGGAGGGCTACAGTTTAGAGACCACTGTCAGTGATCTCTAGCCTGAACCCCTCTAAATCTTGCAAAACTACAACTCCCAGCATGCCAACACAGCAAACAGCTGTCAAGGCATGGTGGGAGTTGTAGTTTTGCAACATCTGGAGGGCGACAGTTTAGAGACCACTCTCTAAACTGTCGCCCTGCAGATGTTGCTAGGCAACAGACTCCTGGACACGCGGCGTCATACTCACCTCCACCGCCGCCGTGATCACAGCCGCCGCCGTCATCTGGAGCTCCGCCGCCGGGTAAGTGACCGCCGCTGCCGCTGCCGCCGCCGCCTCTACTGCACGGTTCCCCCCGCTGTGCCCGGACACCGATGGGCGGGCATAGCGCGGGGAACCGAACTTTAACCCCCCCGCCCCCAGTCTGCTATTGGTCGGCCGCTCCGCTGATCAATAGCAGGGATAGGAGGGGTGGCAACCCTGCCACCTCACTCCTATCTCTTTAAGGGGGAATGAGGGTGTCATACATGTATGCCATGGGTCAGCTCCCATTCTATAACGTGGGGCCACGGCGTGGCCCCTCGTCATAGCGGGTCGGGCCTGGCACATAGCAATGGCCAGGACCCGTGGCTAATAGCGCGCGGCAGTGATCGCGGTACCGCACGCTATTAACCCTTTAGACGCGGCGTTCAAAGTTGAATGCTGCATCTAAAGTGAAAGTAAACTAATGCCGGTTAGCTCAGGGAGCTGCTCGCGATCGCCGCGGCAAAATCGCGGCATCCCGAACAGCTTACATGACAGTCGGAGGATCCCTACCTGCCTCCATGCTGTCCGATCGCCGAATGACTGCTCCGTGCCTGATATCCAGGCAATAGCAGTCAAGCGGCAGAATCATTGATCACTGGTTTCCTATGAGAAACCAGTGATCAATGTGAAAGATCAGTGTGTGCAGTGTTATAGGTCCCGATGGGACCTATAACACTGCAAAAAAAAAGTGGAAAAAAAAGTGAATAAAGATCATTTAATCCCTTCCCTAATAAAAGTTTGAATCACCCCCTTTTCCTATTTAAAAAAAGAAACAGTGTAAATAAAAATAAAAATAAACATATGTGGTATCTTCGCGTGCGGAAATGTCTGAATTATAAAAATATATTATTTATTAAACCATACGGTCAATGGCGTATGCGCAAAAAAATTCCAAAGTCCAAAAAAGCGTATTTTTGGTCACTTTTTATATCATGAAAAAATAAATAAAAAGCGATCAAAAAGTCCAATCATTACAAAAATGGTACCGCTAAAAACTTCAGATCACGATGCAAAAAATGAGCCCTCATACCATCCCATACACAGAAAAAAAAAAAAGTTATAGGGGTCAGAAGATGACAATTTTAAACATATAAATTTTCCTGCATGTAGTTATGATTTTTTCCAGAAGTACAATAAAATCAAACCTATATAAGTAGGGTATCATTTTAACCGTATGAACCTACAGAATAAAGAGAAAGTGTCATTTTTACCGAAAAATGTACTGCGTAGAAATGGAAGCCCCCAAAAGTTACAAAATTGTGTTTTTTCTTCAATTTTGTTGCACAATGAATTTTTTTTCCGTTTCTCTGTAGATTTTTGCGTAAATGACTGATGTCATTACAAAGTAGAATTGGTGGCGCAAAAAATAAGCCATTATATGGATTTTTAGGTGCAAAATTGAAAGAGTTATGGTTTTTTAAAGGTAAGGAGGAAAAAATGAAAGTGCAAAAATGGAAAAACCCTGGGTCATGAAGGGGTTAAGAAATTAAAAAGTTAGTGTAGGCATGCCTTACAAGCAGGTAGAAAAAGAACAGTTGGGAGAAATGGCAGGATGCAAAGCAAAGTTTTGTTGGGACAGATTTTGGGTGTGTTCTCGCCCATTAAAAAATTTACTTTAGGGGGGCGTGTCTAGCCATGGTTGTATGAGGATGTGCTGCTGAGGAGCTCCTGCCTGCCGTTAGCTATTTTTGCCCTTCTTGTGCTGTGCCTATGGGGAATAGATCGCGGAACAAAAAGAAGAAGGTCTCTGGCATCCCCCCACCACTTCCCATGTCTCTCGACATTTACTTTACCCGGGCCCAGCCCTCCCGCACGGGGACCCCGCTGCCTGCTCTGATGCCCGGCGCCATCTTGGAACAGCGGAGCGGTACACGCACGGCCCCTCCGGCAGCCAAGGCTCTGATACAAGGCCGCACTGAAGAGGAGTGCGCCCGCCCTCGGGATCATCACTGCTCCCCTCCGGTGCTCCTCCGGCCATCCCTTCTGAAGCGCTGCGTCCTCCGGCTCCTGCCCCTGCTCTCCAGCCCTCCGGCTCTCCCAGGCAGCAAGATGGCGGCACGCAGCAGGCCCACCTTTCTGACGTGGCTCCCGCTCTGCTTGTGTGCGGTCTAGAGCCTGGACCCTCACGGAGCCAGGTAAGAGGAACCCCTGAGAGATCCCCAGCCATGGAGGTGCTTCCTGTCAGCGGTCCCCCCACATTGGACTTGCTCACAGGGGATACCCTGTTAACCCCCACGGTACCTCACCTACAGCCTCCACTAGGCCCATCCCCACCCTCCTGGAGGGGCACTACGGCTATGCTGCATCTGGATGTCCCTCTCCGGAGACCCGAGGGGGCTTCTCCCCCAGGGTCTCCCCAAGTACCTCCTACAGCCACCATCTCTATTACCTGCTGGCCTGGTAGCTGGGTCACCTTCCCCCCCATGGGTGTCTGGCTCTTCCTGGGCTGCTGGCTCACATTCTGCCTCATCATCTCCTGCAGGGTCTGCACTAGCTGCCTCCCCTCCGGCCTCTGCACCTTCCAGCCAGGGGCCATCACCCTCGCCCCCTCCTGGCCCTCAACTGCCTCCCACACACCAGGAGGTAGCCTGCAGCTTGGATGCCACCCCACCACTTTTCCGCTCTTTATGCATTGTGATGTGGTAGTGCCTCCTGCCATTGCGGCCTCTGCTCCTATCACTCTGGCCGACCTACAGTCGTTGGTACAGTCTCTCCCAACTAAAGATGATATCTCTACACTGACCCGACAGGTGGTCCTCGAATGCAAGCAAGAATTTGCACAACTACGTTCAGAACTTTCCTCTGTGTCTGCCAGGGTGGAGACCGTGGAGGCGGCACAGGACTCTACTTTAACCTCCCTTCAGGCTTTGCAGGCTGTAGTGAGTGGCCACACTGACCAATTGTTCCATCTTCAGCAACACTTGGATGATATTGAAAATCGTAGCCGCAGGAACAACATCAGAATCCGTGGTTTGCCAGAGGTGATGTCATCTGGGGAGCTGTGGGAGGCCCTTCCTGCTATTTTCAATGACCTCCTAGACAGGCCTCCTGAGGCGCACAGAGAGATGGACCGAGCACATAGAGCTCTGCACCCACCGAGCTCTGACGACCGCAATCCAAGAGACGTAATCTGCCGGATACACTTTTATGCCCTGAAGGAGGATATTTTGCGACGTGCGAGAAGACGTCGACAGATCACCTACAAAGACGTCCCTGTCCAGTTGTACCCCGATCTCTTACGCCATACACTGGCCCAACGAGCTGCTCTTAAGCCCCTTCTGCAGGTCCTGCGTGACAGGGACTTTCCGTACCGCTGGGGTTTTCCTTTCTCCCTCACAGTGCGCAATAGGGTGCGCGTGGTGTCCCTGCGCTCTCCGGAGGATCTTCCCAGCTTTCTCCAAGCCCTGGATTTAACTGAGGTGGTGCTTCCGGAATGGCCTTGGTTGCATTCCCCTCCGTTCCAACGGCCAGTCCCGCCCCCTACTTCACCTCCGGCGAGAGCCCCTCGCTCTGGACTCCCTCCTAGAGACTCTCGCAGACCCCGAGTGGCCCCTCAGTCTCCCCAGTCGCAGCTGCCCTCGGTGGCTGCTGCTTCTCGTAGGGCCTCGCAACCTCCCACTTGATCTTTCCACTAGAAATGTGCTATTTAGCAGTTGATTGCTCATTTTTATTAATGTTATCTTCTGGTGCTACTGATAGTTGCCATTTGGGGATTTGGGATTATTGTATTAGAAACTGTAATGTCACTATTCTCTCCCCAGTGCCTCTAATTGTGCTTTTTGTATGTTTTCCCCCCTTTTCATCTGACTCATTTTCATTGTCCTCTAGCACTTTTGGGCTCTTTTCAGCTACTGTTACATATTCAGCAGTGTAGTGGGTTCTGTCTCTCTCGCTACCTGACTAACTTTAACCCCCTATAGGTATAGGGCTCCTGGGGACGATCTGGTCCTTGGGACTTCTTCCCTCCTTTACTACTTATTGTTCTTGTTAGTTTCCGCAGCAGTAGTCTCTTCTCTCTGTCTGTCTACTGCTTATTTCGTTACCCCTCTTTTTTCTTTTCTTTTCTTCTTTCTCTTCTCTCTTGTTTTGTTGGTCTGTCTTGTGTAGGTGTTTGCTGCTCTTGTTGTTTACTTGTTCTCCTTTTGTGTTGCTCCTTTTTGTTTTTCCCCCTTGTCTTATCCCTGTGTTTTGTTTCGCCCCCCCCCCTTTTTTTTTTATCTGACCCCCTATAATAGCACCTCATTCCTGTACTAACTCTGGTTTTTGGTTTTCTCTCGGTTTCTCTGAGTTTCTCATGGCAGATCTCAAGATTATTTCTTTTAATGCCAAAGGTCTCAACACCCCGGAAAAAAGGGCTCAGATCCTTCACCATTGTCACAAGCAACGGGCTCATCTGGTATGTTTTCAAGAGACACATTTTAAGGTAGGCCACACACCCTCTCTCAAACATCCACACTACACCTCCTGGTTCTGTGCTGACAATCCTCTGTCCAGATCCTGTGGGGTGGCGATCGCCATTCACAAGTCTCTTCCCCATCAGGTTCTGAACTGTATGATTGCCCCGGATGCACGTTACTTTATCTTTTCTTTAAGTATTGGGGGACACGAATTCACGATTCTTAATGTCTACTGCCCGAATCTCCAACAGATCCCCTTTTTGCTTGACTTTATTGATGTTGCTCTCTCGCTACTTAGGGGCACTGTTGTCTTATGTGGTGACCTTAATCTTACTTTGCGAGGAGGTAGAGGAAGAAGGACCAACGATAATCCAGGCACTGCTAGCTCAAAAACACCGGAGGCAATGGGTTATAGATGAAAGATCCTTGAGATCTATGCAAAAAAGCATATCACCCACGATATAATCTGGGTACTGTAGTGCGAGTCGCTGCTATGCCGATGGGTTGCAGGAGGAAACAAGTCGTCCTGGGAGTCAATATTAGAAGTAGAGCAGGAAAAAACCCTCAGGTATGGCGCTGCAGACTCTTGTAGACAGATGAGGCGGATGCCAAAGGTAATAGGAAAGTCCTCAGCAGGACATTTTATTTAAAAAAAACAATAAAATGGACAAGATGACGCGTTTCGAGGGTAAACCCCTCTTCATCAGATCAGCATAACATACATAGGACACATGGCAAGTTTAAATACAATGTGAAATGGCGCCAAAAACGCAAAGTGGGCGTGGCTAGAATGGTCAAAGGTCACTACAGGTGTTGCCCTTACACACCTAGCATAGAATCAACAATCATAAAAACATGAAAATATAGTAAGGAAAGGATGTACAATTGTATAGTGTGAACCATGGTAGGCTAAAGGGGTGGATGTATAAGTGCAGATAACGGCAGCACTCATCCCGAGATGATTGCTAGGGACGCGTCGCTAACCACATGGGAGGCGGGGGGATAGAGCCAATCAGCGACGTACAGCTGCATTGACCCATCAGCGGACTGCGCGGTTCGGCCAATCAGCTGGCACTGCCGCGCTGTTTGCAGGAAGCGACGCGTCCCTGCTGGTTGTTAGGGACGCGTTGCTATGAATGGGATGATGGAAGCGAGGCCGTCATTTACAAAGGTCAGAGTTACTAGCCCTACCCCGTGACAAAAGGGGCGGAACATGATAAATAGGCAGCGCGATTAGAACTAGAAAAACACTCATAGGGGTGGGCTAAAAGTTAAGGGCCTACAGCAGTTGCAAATGGACTGCCAGAAATAATAAAATGTAAAGAAAAAGAGGGTGGGGGGATAAGGAGGGGGAGAGGAAAAGGGAGATTAATAGGAATGGATCATAGACCCATGATTATCAGATGAAGCGTGTCTAGAGAGCCATAATAAATCAGGGCATAGGGGTAACATAACCAAAATGTAAGAATATATGAGTGGTAACAGAACCATAGCTGTCTATGACAAGTATACACATAGAAGTGTAGAATAAAATAGATAAGATGGTTTTAATATAATGATAATAAAACCGGACGTAACCTCGTTGAAAAGAGTGTGACATATAAAGCAGAAGCCCAAATGTCTAAATGGTAAATTAGATAAAAGAATAACAGTATATAGAAAAATACGGTAAAAAAAATTGATATAAAATGAAAGTAAAGATATAAATGTAAATATTATAAATATGGATATAAATCTATACCGTATATACTCGAGTATAAGCCGAGTTTTTCAGCACGATTTTTTGCTGAAAACACCCCCCCTCGGCTTATACTCGAGTGAACTCTCCAGCCGTAGTGGTCTTCAACCTGCGGACCTCCAGAGGTTTCAAAACTACAACTCCCAGCAAGCCCGGGCAGCCATCGGCTGTCCGGGCTTGCTGGGAGTTGTAGTTTTGAAACCTCCGGAGGTCCGCAGGTTGAAGACCACTGCGGCCTTCGACATCATCCAGCCCCCTCTCACCCCCCTTTAGTTTTGTACAGTACTCACCTCCGCTTGGCGCTGGTCCGGTGCTGCAGGGCTGTCCGGAGAGGAGGTGGTCCGGTGGGATAGTGGTTCCGGGCTGCTATCTTCACCGGCCTCAGAATAGTCACGTTGCTTTGACAACGACGCAGAGGTACGTTCTTTGCCAACGTACTTCTGTGTCATTGTCAAGGCAACGCCTCTATTCCGGGCCGGAAGCGCGGAGAAGAGGCGCCCCCGGTGAAGATAGCAGCCCGGAACCACTATCCCACCGGACAACCTCCTCTCCGGACAGCCCTGCAGGACCGGACCAGCGCCGAGCGGAGGTGAGTACTGTACAGAACTAAAGGGGGGTGAGAGGGGGCTGGATGATGTCGAAGGCCGCAGTGGTCTTCAACCTGCGGACCTCCGGAGGTTTCAAAACTACAACTCCCAGCAAGCCCGGACAGCCGATGGCTGCCCGGGCTTGCTGGGAGTTGTAGTTTTGAAACCTCTGGAGGTCCGCAGGTTGAAGACCACTGAGGGCGGATGATGAGAAGAGGATGATGAAGGGGGGTGTGTGGGATGATTACAAGGGGATGATGAAGGGGGGGGGGGTGTGGGATGATTACAAGGGGATGATGAAGGGGGGTGGGGATGATGACAAGGGGATGATGAAGGGGGGATGTGTGGGATGATGACAAGGGGATGATGACAGGTGATGATGATGAGGGTCTGGATGATGACAGGCGGTGATGATGATGAGGATGTTAATGACGGGTCTGGATGATGACAGGGGGGGATGATGTATTTCCCACCCTAGGCTTACACTCGAGTCAATAACTTTTCCTGGGATTTTGGGTTGAAATTAGGGGTCTCAGCTTATACTCGGGTCGGCTTATACTCGAGTATATACGGTATATGTATAAAATTCATGGATATAAAATCAATATTAACAAAAGGGAAATCAATATAAATATAAATGTCATAAATATAAAATTTAGAGATATGGAGTAAACAAACCCATTATAAATACGCAGTGTTGGGATGTTAGTAAAACCACATAGAAGCACACGGTAAATAAGATGCAAAATATGTTAAAATGTAAACACTCGATAAATTAGTGAGTAAATATTGGACCAAAAGTATATATAACAAATATTGAGTAATTGATACAAGAGAAACAGATAACCCTGTGGACAGATAATAATAATATTGGTGAGGATTACAGGGAGCATTCAATAAGTTCATTAAGGCCTCCGGGTGAAAGAGTTTTGAGTTTATAGATCCAAAAGTTCTCTCTTTTCCTCAATGTACTGAATCTTTGCGGGTCCTCTTTTGAGATGCCTTCATAGTTAGTACGGTCGAAAAAAGACATATGTCCATCAAGTTCAACCAGGGAATTTAAGGGGTAGGGGTGTGGCGCGATATTGGGGAAGGGATGAGATTTTATATTTCTTCATAAGCATTAATCTTATTTTGTTCCAGGAATGTATCTAATCCTGTATTAAAGCTGTGAATTGTTCCTGCTGTGACCAGTTCCTGAGGTAGACCGTTCCATAAATTCACAGTCCTCACGGTAAAGAAGGTGTGTCGCCCCTTGAGACTAAACTTTTTTTTCTCCAGACGGAGGGAGTGCCCCCTCGTCCTTTGGGGGGGTTTAACCTGGAACAGTTTTTCTCCATATTTTTTGTATGGGCCATTAATATACTTATATACGTTTATCATATCCCCCCTTAAACGTCTCTTCTCAAGACTAAACAATTGTAACTCCTTTAATCGCTCCTCATAGCTAAGATGTTCCATGCCCCATATTAGTTTAGTCGCGCGTCTCTGCACAATTTCCAACTCCGCAGTGTCCCTTTTATGGACAGGTGACCAAAACTGAACAGCATATTCCAGGTGAGGCCGTACCAATGCTTTATAAAGGGGGAGTATTATGTCCCTGTCCCTTGAGTCCATGCCTCTTTTGATACATGACAATATCCTGCCGGCTTTGGAAGCAGCAGCCTGACATTGCATGCTATTCTGTAGTCTGTGATCTACAAGTACACCCAGATCCTTCTCTACCAGTGACTCTGCCAGTTTAATCCCCCCTAAGACATACGATGCATGCAGGTTATTAGTACCCAGATGCATAACTTTACATTTATCCACATTGAACCTCAATAGGTGTAACCGTAATGCATCGGAAATCTTGCTTGTGTACCTGAAGAAGGTGTCTGGAGACACTGTGTAGCAATAAACCATGAACGGTGTTGCTACGATGTTTGTTAATTCTTTCCCGTAGGCAATGGATGGTACGGCCCACATATTGGAGTTTGCAAGGGCATTCCAGTAGGTATATCACATATTGAGAGGAACAGTTTAAAAAGGTTTTGATATTAAAATGCTCGCCTGTTTTGGTGGACGTGAATTTTTTAAAGCGATTATTAATACTGGCACAACATTTACATCTTGTGATGCCACATTGATAGCTACCTATACTGGTCAAAAAATTATTAGTCTGGCCAGAAGTAGCAGCTCTTAGTCTGCTAGGGGCGACTATATTGCGTAGAGTGCGCCCACGTTTAAAAGTGACCGAGGGTTTGTGGGGTAGAATGTCACATAGGTAGGGATCTTTTAATAGCATCGGCCAGTGTTTGGATAGAATTTCCTTAACCTGCGTATGTTCCCGTGTGAAGGTGGTAATAAAATTGGAGGACCAGTCATAGTTTTTGGAATTGTTGCGTGTTGTTTTAGACAGACATTCGGCTTGTGTCTGTAAGCTGGCCTTCTTGTATGCCGACTCTATAATGGCCTTAGGATATTTTTTCGCTTTAAAGCGAGTTTTAAAAGTGTTGCTCTGGAGTTTGAAATCTTCCAAAGAAGAGCAGTTCCGTCTAATTCGCTTGAACTGACCTTACGGGATGTAAGAAATCCATTTTTTGTAATGGGAGCTAGAAAAGTCCAAATAGCTATTGCTATCTACCTCCTTGAAAAAAGTGCGATTGCTTAGTCTATTGGCTTTGTCATGAAATACGACAACATCTAGGAATTCTACATTATTGTGAAAGATATTATGAGTAAAATGAAGTCCCCATGTGTTGGTATTAAGATCATTTAAAAACTCTTCAAGCTGTGGGGAGCTCCAAATCTGACCCACTCCATTTTTTTCACGTGTTGTTGTCACGATTCGGCTGGCTGGAGGTGGATCCTCTGTGCCAGAGAGGGATTGGCGTGGACCGTGTTGGTGGACCGGTTCTAAGTTACTACTGGTATTCACCAGAGCCCGCCGCAAAGCGGGATGGTCTTGCAGCGGCGGTAGCAACCAGGTCGTATCCACCAGCAACGGCTCAACCTCTCTGACTGCTGAAGATAGGTGCGGTACAAGGGAGTAGACAAGAGCAAGGTCGGACGTAGCAGAAGGTCAGGGCAGGCAGCAAGGATCGTAGTCAGGGGCAACGGCAGGAGGTCTGGAACACAGGCTAGGAACACACAAGGAAACGCTTTCACTGGCACAATGGCAACAAGATCCGGCGAGGGAGTGCAGGGGAAGTGAGGTATAAGTAGGGAGTGCACAGGTGAACACACTAATTAAGCCTGCTGCGCCAATCAGTGGCGCAGTGGCCCTTTAAATTGCAGAGACCCGGCGCGCGCGCACCCTAAGGAGCTGGGCCGCGCGCGCCGGGACAAGACCGACGGGGAACGGGTCAGGTATGGGAGCCGGCATGCGCATCGCGAGCGGGCGCCTCCCGCATCGCGAATCCCATCCCGGCTGAGAGAGATATTGCAGCGCACCCGGTCAGCAGGTCTGACCGGGGCGCTGCAAATGCGAGGATGTTGCGAGCGCTCCGGGGAGGAGCGGGGACCCGGAGCGCTCGGCGTAACAGTACCCCCCCCCCTTGGGTCTCCCCCTCTTCTTGGAGCCTGAGAACCTGAGGATAAGACTTTTGTCTAGGATGTTGTCCTCAGGTTCCCAGGATCTCTCTTCTGGGCCACAGCCTTCCCAATCCACCCAAAAAAATTTTTTTCCTCTGACCGTCTTGGAGGCCAGAATCTCCTTCATGGAGAAGATGTCAGAAGATCCGGAAACAGGAGTGGGAGAAACAAGTTTGGGAGAGAAGCGGTTAATGATGAGTGGTTTAAGGAGAGAGACGTGGAAGGCATTGGGAATACGAAGAGAAGGAGGAAGAAGGAGTTTGTAAGAGACAGGGTTAATCTGGCACAAGACTTTGAAGGGACCAAGATAGCGTGGTCCCAGTTTGTAACTGGGGACACGAAAGCGGACATATTTAGCGGAGAGCCATACCATGTCTCCGGGAGCAAAAATGGGGGGAGTTCTTCTTTTCTTATCGGCAAATCTTTTCATCCGGGATGAAGCCTGTAAAAGAGAATTTTGGGTTTCTTTCCATATGGTGGAAAGATCACGAGTCAATTCATCCACAGCGGGCAAACCAGAGGGCAAGGGAGTAGGGAGGGGAGGAAGAGGGTGACGGCCGTACACCACAAAAAATGGGGACTTAGCAGAAGATTCGGAGAAAAATCGGCCCATGGTAGAAGATCTGCCCAGTCATCCTGGCGGGAGGAAACAAAATGCCGTAAATAGTCACCCAGGACCTGATTAATTCTTTCTACTTGCCCATTGGATTGGGGATGATAAGAAGAAGAGAAGTTTAATTTAATCTTGAGCTGTTTACAGAGGGCCCTCCAGAATTTAGACACGAATTGGACGCCTCTATCCGAGACGATATGCGTGGGCAAACCGTGAAGGCGAAAAATGTGTACAAAAAATTGCTTTGCCAACTGAGGCGCTGAAGGAAGACCAGAAAGAGGAATAAAATGTGCCATCTTGGAAAATCGATCAATGACCACCCAAACAACTGTGTTGCCACGGGATGAGGGCAAGTCTGTAATAAAGTCCATACCAATCTGTGACCAAGGCTGTTCGGGGACAGGCAGAGGATGAAGGAGGCCAGCAGGCTTCTGGCGAGGAGTCTTATCCCGGGCACAGACAGTACAGGCCCGCACAAAATCAACAACATCCGTCTCTAGAGTCGGCCACCAATAAAAACGAGAGATGAGTTGCAAGGATTTTTTGATGCCCACATGGCCTGCGAGGTGGGAGGAGTGTCCCCATTTGAGAATCCCGAGACGCTGGTGTGGAGAAACCAAGGTCTTCCCTGGAGGAGTTTGCCTGATGGAGGCTGGAGAAGTGGAGATCAGACAGTCAGGAGGAATGATGTGTTGCGGAGAGACCTCTACTTCAGAGGCGTCCGAAGAACGAGAGAGGGCATCGGCCCTAATGTTCTTGTCGGCAGGGCGAAAATGAATTACAAAGTTAAAACGGGCAAAGAACAACGACCACCTGGCCTGGAGAGGGTTCAGTCATTGGGCAGACTGGAGATAGGAGAGATTCTGGTGATCAGTGTATATGATAACTGGAAATTTTGATCCCTCCAGCAAATGCCTCCATTCCTCAAGCGCCAATTTAATGGCCAGTAGTTCTCGATCCCCGATGGAGTAGTTTCTCTCCGCCGGAGAGAAGGTCCTAGAAAAAAAAACACAAGTAACAGCATGCCCGGAAGAATTTTTTTGTAGAAGGACAGCTCCAGCTCCCACTGAGGAGGCATCTACCTCCAATAGGAAGGGTTTAGATGGGTCAGGTCTGGAGAGCACGGGAGCAGAAGAAAAGGCAGACTTGAGATGTTTAAATGCGTCTTCCGCTTGGGGAGACCAGGACTTGGGATTGGCATTTTTCTTGGTTAAAGCCACGATAGGAGCCACAATAGTGGAAAAGTGTGGAATAAATTGTCTGTAATAATTGGCGAACCCCAAAAAACGTTGGATAGCACGGAGTCCGGAGGGGCGTGGCCAATCTAAGACGGCAGAGAGTTTATCTGGGTCCATTTGTAGTCCCTGGCCAGAGACCAAGTATCCTAGGAAAGGAAGAGATTGACATTCAAAGAGACATTTCTCCAGTTCGGCATAAAGTTGATTGTCTCGAAGTCTTTGAAGAACCATGTGGACATGCTGGCGGTGTTCTTCTAAGTTGGCAGAAAAAATCAGAATATCGTCCAGATAAACCACAACACAGGAATATAAGAGATCACGAAAAATGTCATTAACAAAGTCTTGGAAGACGGCAGGGGCGTTGCACAGGCCAAAGGGCATGACCAGATACTCAAAGTGTCCATCTCTGGTGTTAAATGCAGTCTTCCATTCGTCCCCCTCCCTGATGCGGATGAGATTATAAGCACCTCTTAAGTCCAGTTTGGTAAAGATGTGGGTACCTTGTAGGCGATCAAAGAGTTCCGAGATAAGAGGTAAGGGGTAGCGGTTTTTTACCGTGATTTTATTAAGTCCGCGGTAATCAATGCAAGGACGTAGGGAGCCATCTTTTTTGGACACAAAAAAAAATCCAGCTCCGGCAGGAGAGGAGGATTTGCGGATAAACCCCTTTTTTAAATTTTCCTGGATGTACTCTGACATGGCAAGAGTCTCTGGAGCAGACAGAGGATAGATTCTGCCCCGGGGTGGAGTAGTACCCGGGAGGAGGTCAATAGGACAGTCATAAGGCCTGTGAGGAGGTAAAGTCTCAGCTTGCTTTTTGCAAAAAACTTCAGCATAGTCCATATAAGCCTTAGGAAGACCGGATACAGGGGGAACCACAGGGTCACGGCAAGGAGTACTGGGAACCGGTTTAAGACAGTCCTTGAGACAAGAAGTACCCCAGTTCTTGATTTCTCCTGTGGACCAATCAAGGGTTGGGGAATGGCGTTGAAGCCACGGTAATCCAAGAAGAATTTCAGAAGTGCAGTTGGAGAGGACCAAAAATTAAATTTTTTCGTGATGAGGTCCGATGCACATTAGGAGAGGTTCCGTGCGGTAACGCACGGTACAGTCCAATCTTTCATTGTTAACAGAATTGATGTAGAAGGGTCTGGCGAGACTGGTCACCGGGATGTTGAACCTGTTGATGAGAGAGGCCAAAATAAAATTTCCTGCATATCCGGAATCCAAGAAGGCCATAGCAGAGAAGGAGAAGGTAGAGGAAGATATCCGCACAGGCACAGTAAGGCGTGGAGAAGCAGAGTTGACATCAAGAACTGTCTCAGCTTTGTGCAGAGTCAGCGTACGTCTTTCCAGGCGGGGAGGACGGATAGGACAATCCTTCAAGAAGTGTTCGGTACCGGCACAGTACAGGCACAGATTCTCCATGCGGCGTCGTGTCCTCTCTTGAGGTGTCAAGCGAGACCGGTCAACTTGCATAGCCTCCACGGCGGGAGGCACAGGAACGGATTGCAGAGGACCAGAGGAGAGAGGAGCCGGGGAGAGAAAACGCCTCGTGCGAACAAAGTCCATATCCTGGCGGAGCTCCTGACGCCTTTCGGAAAAACGCATGTCAATGCGGGTGGCCAGATGAATAAGTTCAAGCAGGTTAGCAGGAATTTCTCGTGCGGCCAGCACATCTTTAATGTTGCTGGATAGGCCTTTTTTAAAGGTCGCGCAGAGGGCCTCATTATTCCAGGATAATTCGGAGGCAAGAGTAAGGAATTGGATGGCGTACTCGCCAACAGAAGAATTACCCTGGACCAGGTTCAGCAGGGCAGTCTCAGCAGAAGAGGCTCGGGCAGGTTCCTCAAAGACACTTCGAATCTCCGTGAAGAAGGAGTGTACAGAGGCAGTGACAGGGTCATTGCGGTCCCAGAGCGGTGTGGCCCATGACAGAGCTTTCCCAGACAGAAGGCTGACTACGAAAGCCACCTTAGACCTTTCAGTAGGAAACTGGTCCGACATCATCTCCAAGTGCAGGGAACATTGCGAAAGAAAGCCACGGCAAAACTTAGAGTCCCCATCAAATTTATCCGGCAAGGATAATCGTAGGCCAGAAGCGGCCACTCGCTGCGGAGGAGGTGCAGGAGCTGGCGGAGGAGATTGTTGCTGGAGTTGTGGTAGTAGCTGCTGTAGCATCACGGTCAGTTGAGACAGCTGGTGGCCTTGTTGCGCTATCTGTTGCGACTGCTGGGCGACCACCGTGGTGAGGTCGGCGACAACTGGCAGTGGGACTTCAGCGGGATCCATGGCCGGATCTACTGTCACGATTCGGCTGGCTGGAGGTGGATCCTCTGTGCCAGAGAGGGATTGGCGTGGACCGTGTTGGTGGACCGGTTCTAAGTTACTACTGGTATTCACCAGAGCCCGCCGCAAAGCGGGATGGTCTTGCAGCGGCGGTAGCAACCAGGTCGTACCCACCAGCAACGGCTCAACCTCTCTGACTGCTGAAGATAGGCGCGGTACAAGGGAGTAGACAAGAGCAAGGTCGGACGTAGCAGAAGGTCAGGGCAGGCAGCAAGGATCGTAGTCAGGGGCAACGGCAGGAGGTCTGGAACACAGGCTAGGAACACACAAGAAAACGCTTTCACTGGCACAATGGCAACAAGATCCGGCGAGGGAGTGCAGGGGAAGTGAGGTATAAGTAGGGAGTGCACAGGTGAACACACTAATTAAGCCTGCTGCGCCAATCAGTGGCGCAGTGGCCCTTTAAATTGCAGAGACCCGGCGCGCACGCGCCCTAAGGAGCGGGGCCGCGCGCGCCGGGACAAGACCTACGGGGAACGGGTCAGGTACGGGAGCCGGGATGCGCATCGCGAGCGGGCGCCTCCCGCATCGCAAATCGCATCCCGGCTGAGAGAGCTATTGCAGCGCACCCGGTCAGCAGGTCTGACCGGGGCGCTGCAAATGCGAGGATGTTGCGAGCGCTCCGGGGAGGAGCGGGGACCCGGAGCGCTCGGCGTAACAGTTGTCTTCTGAGGGCTTATTGCCCCTTGCTGACATATGTCCAGTTGAACCTCCCCATCCCAGTAAGCCTTTTGAATACATACAACTAAAACATTTCTACTCTTCGGTGTCACGCTCGGCCCACCTGCATCGGGAGTTAACTCCCTTTGAGGGACTTTGCATGGCCCCCTCCTTGCCCCCCCACACCATAGGGTTTCTGTACAGATTGTTGCTTACTCAACACACCTCTTCTTTGGCCTCCACGCCCCCGACTGTTGGGGAATGGCTTGCAGAGGTGAATTATTTTCAGCACATGGAGGAGTTAATTGCCTTGACCCCTGCAGAAAATGAAAGATGTACCAAAACGTGGTATGATTGGTCATCCTTCCAGTCTACCTCCGAGTACCGTGACCTATTGGCCTTGGGATCCTCTGTGACGCCATGACCCTTTTTTGGCTACTCTTTCTCTCGTCTGTCTTGGTAACCTTCCCGCCCTACTTCCCTTGTTGTTTCTTGTCTGTCTGTAAGACCCTTGTCTCTGTATGTTGTCATGTCTGCCTGTTTCTGTGTTTTACATACCCTCTTATTTTTCTGTTCTTCACTTTTTATCTATATCCCTCTATTCTTTCCCTTCTGAACCTTGCCGCTTTAGCATTGATGTGGTTATTACATATTCTAAGTTGGTGTTCCTTGTTGAGTATACTGATTGCTTTGACATGATGTCCCTCCTGTCTGTTGCGTGAGTAACGGACTCCCTAGTGCTGACCGCACTTTCTGCCATGCACGGTCTTTATGACTTATTCTGTTTTTTTATCTTGCATTGAGGCCATGCTTAACACCTTGTGCCTCTGTCACTGTCGTGCCTTGTTATTAATTTTTTGTTTATTGAAAATTATTGAAAATTAATAAAGATTTTGAATAAGAAAAAAATTTACTTTAGGGGTTAAGTAGCTGATCCATCTGCAGCATCTCCCCCTGCCCCCTGTAACAGGAAGCCTCTGATTGGTTGATGCAGGTGCCTTTCCCAGGCTGCAGGACCAATGAGTGCTTCCTCTTAGCTCAGGGGAGATGACATGATAGAGCAGACACTCCATGATCTCCTGGGGCTTCGCTCTGTACTGTGAGTAGTGATCACACTGAGGCTCCGTGCATCACAGGAAATCACAGAAGCAGGACACGTCAGATCCGGGACGGTTGGGAGGTAAGTCTATTATCATAAAAGTAATACACATTGGGGGACATGTATGAAAACTTGTGCAGAGGAAAATTGACCAGTTGCCCATAGCAACCAATCAGATCGCTTCTTTCACTTTTCATTTTTAAATGTGGTGTCCCGGTACAGGACTTGGTCCTGTCCCTGTTTAAAGTCCCCTCAGCCAGAGTTCCTTCACTCTCATAGGGCACTCTTGCAGGGCTTACCCCTGGTCGCCTCGTGTAATTTGTGTTCATATATATATATTTAATGTATAGGAAATATTATGTATAGGACCTTAGCAGGTCACGTGCCTTTAATTATGATTGTACTATGGTTTAAGGACCTTACAGGGTCATGTGATGCACCCAGAGTTCCCTGGAACAGGACTTACAGGTTTGCCGGCCAATGAGCTTTGTCCAGCCTCCTTACTATATAAGGGGCTGTAGTCAATCAATTCAGTCTCTTAGCTCTTGCCTCTCTTAGTTCCGGATTATCAAGCAGCACAAATCTCATCAGCATCAATTCAAGTCAGCTAGGCCAAAGCCTAAGATCCAGCAGCCACTAAAACGTGAGTTACCAAAGCTCAAACTACCTAATCCTGTGTGACTACTACCAGCTAAAATATCATAATTAGTAGCACAGTGGCTAGCATCAAAGCTCATTGCTTCAGAGTCCCATCACAACCTGTGAGGAACCTGTATCCCGATTCACTCTAGAGAGACTGTTATGTTTGAAGACTGTTGTATAAAATCCTCAAGTAAAGTTCTTCAGTTTATTCATAAAATCTGCTGTGGATATTCCGTTATTCTCCCTACCGTTTCTGGGACGGTTGGCGGTAGGACTATTAACACTAAGGAAACCTCGCCCTGGCATCATGACATCTTAGGGTTAATACCAACAGACCCTACACTACCACTACAACACCCTAGACACAATTACTCTCTCCTGCCCACCACATAAAAATGAAAGAAACTATCTGGTTGCTATGGGCAACCACTTTTCCTCTTTACAGGTTTTGATAAGTTTCCTCCAGTGGTTTTGGCAAAAATTACACAAAGATGGCGTCTTGGGAGAATAGAAATGAGGACACAGTTATTGTGGTGTGTTTATTTTTATTTTTTACCAAATAAACCTCAAACAAAAATTGTGTCTGTTCCTAGGCTTAGGCTGGGACTAAACACAATGTATCTGTGGCGTTTTTCAAAGCCCACATTGCCCTATCTTTGGTGGTTTCCCCCCCCCCCCTTCCGACAGACGTCTGTCCAGGTGTTGCAAAACTACAACTCCAAGCATAACAAATATAACACACCCACAGGGAGTAGTGTCATTTTATTTAAAAAATGCTAAAAAAAAAATCCCTTAGGTAACAGTCATGCAGAATATGTTAAAAAGCTTTTTAGGTTTCAGCCAATCAGAGAGCAGCACTGCTCAAATAGAACTCCCAGGAGGTAACAGCGTGTCACACATGTGATGTCATAACCATTGTCCACCAGAGAGCAGCACTGAGCAGAAATAACACAGCTCCTGCTCATTCTTCATCAGTGAGGGGCCGATGCTGGACACTGTAGGCACTCGGGAATGTGAAGTTGAATACATCACTGTGATTGGTAAGTGTCACATTGTTGTGTCCAAAAGGTCTTTAGTGCAGTTCCATGTGCATTTCTATCATAAACATGTAAATAATCTATCTTTTGTTTTCCTATCTTAGATGCACTATTTCCAGGATGTGGAGTAGCATTTCCGGACTATCAAGACGTTGTAATAAGGCACATATTTCCGGACTTACAGCAAGAAGTTGGATGAAGGCATAAACCCTCGAATCACGCACATACACAGACACTTTGCCCAAATTCTAGAGGTAACCTCCTTTAGTATGCCCAGAGGAAGGGCAATACAGTAGCCATGGATTCCCTACAGGTTTCCTCCCCTCTGGAGGTTTTTCCTGTCCTGAGTTAGTTACTGTACGCTCTTTGTGAGTGATGGAAGGTTACATAAATCCCCTACACAAACATTATAATAAATAATAAAGTTCCCCTGTTTTTAAACCGTTCTTTGACTTGTTTGACTCATTTATTTTATTTCTGTCTGTGAAAAATTGTGAATTTTTTTTTAAGTGTCCAAAGCATGCCTCAGCAGGCATCACGTGCAAACCCCTGGGGGGTCCTGAGAACCCCCCCCCCCCTCCCCCCATGTCAGCGATCAGTTCAATTCAGACCGGCGATCTGCTGCGATTCCGGGTCATACGGGTCTCCAGTGACCGGGAAAATAAGGAGGATCGGGGGTGTCTAAGACACCCCCGATCCCCCTGAAGAGATCCTATGGAAGCCAGTGAGTTGTTGCCTAGCAACATATGGAGGGCTACAGTTAGAAGACCACTATACAGTGGTCTCTAAACTGTAGCCCTTCAGATGTTGCAAACTACAACTCCCAGCATGCCCAGACAGCTGTTTGGGCATGCTGGGATATATAGTATTGCAAAATTTAGAGGGGTACAGTTTGGAGATCACTGTGCAGATCAGTACATGTTGAGAGTTGCAATTTTGCAACAGCTGGAGGCACACTGGTTGGAAAATACTGAGTTAGGTAACAGAACCTAACTGACGGTTTTCCAACCAGTGTGCCTTCAGATGTTGCAAAAGTACAACTCCCAGCATGCACTGTCTGTCAGTGCATGCTGGGAGTTGTAGTTTTGCAACAGCTGGAGGTTTCCCCCCCCCCCCCCCCACACACACACACACTCACACACACATGTTTTTCTCCTTTTACCCGTTATGAAAAGAAAAAGTTGGGGTCTACACCAGCCTGTATGTGTAAAAAAAATTAACGTTTTTACACTAACATGCTGGTGTTGCCCCATACTTTTTATTTTCACAAGAGGTAAAAGGAAAAAAAGACCCCCAAAATTTGTAACACAATTTCTCCTGAGAGGGCGTAAAATGCTCTGCCGACACACAACAAGGCTCAAGAGTTAGTGTACTATGTACATTTGAGGCCTAAATTGGTGATTTGCACAGGGGTGGCTGATTTTATTGTGGTTTTGAAATAAATAAATAAAAAAATACACACGTGTGACCCCATTTTGGAAACTACACCCCTCACGAAACGTATTAAGGGGTATAGTGAGTTTTAATACCCCACGGGTGCTTGACAATTTTTCATTAAAGTTGGATAAGAAAATGAAAAAAAAAAAGTTTTTTAACTAAAATGCTGGTGTTACCCTAAATTCTTCATTCCCACAAGGGAAAATGGGAAAAAAAAGCCCCCCAAAATTTGTAACCCCATTTTTTCTGAGTAAGAGCATGCCCCATATGTGGATATTAAGTGCTCTGCGGGCGTACTACACTGCTCAGAAGGAAGAGAGCGCCATTGGGATTTTGGAGAGAAAATTTGTCCGGAATTGAAGGCCTCGTGTGTCTACAAAGCCCCCATAGTGCCAGAACAATGGACCCCCCCCCCACATGTGACTCCATTTTGGAAACTAAACCCCTCACGGAATGAAATAAGGGGAGCAGTGAGCATTTACGCCCCACAGGTGTCTGACAGATTTTTGGAACAGTGGTCCGTGAAAATGAAAAATTAAATACCCCTTTTAGGAATTAGGAAGTGAGTGTAGGCATGCGTTAATAGGGGATAAGATTTCTAGGGGCGGAGTACCCCTTTAACCCCTTCCCGACCCATGGCATACATGTATGCCATGGGTCAGCTCCCATTCTATAACGTGGGGCCACGGCATGGCCCCTCGTCATAGTGGGTCGGGCCTGGCACCTAGCAATGACCAGGACCCGTGGCTAATAGCGCGCTGCAGTGATAGCGGTACCGCACGCTATTAACCCTTTAGACGCGGCGTTCAAAGTTGAATGCTGCATCTAAAGTGAAAGTAAACTAATGCCGGTTAGCTCAGGGAGCTGCTCGCGATCGCCGCGGCAAAATTGTGGCATCCCGAACAGCTTACATGACAGTCGGAGGATCCCCACCTGCCTCCATGCTGTCCGATCGCCGAATGACTGCTCCGTGCCTGAGATCCAGGCAATAGCAGTCAAGCGGCAGAATCATTGATCACTGGTTTCCTATGAGAAACCAGTGATCAATGTGAAAGATCAGTGTGTGCAGTGTTATAGGTCCCTATAACAAAGTGGAAAAAAAAGTGAATAAACATCATTTAACCCCTTCCCTAATAAAAGTTTGAATCACCCCCCTTTTCCTATTTAAAAAAAAAAACTGTGTAAATAAAAATAAAAATAAACATATGTGGTATCTTCGCGTGCGGAAATGTCTGAATTATAAAAATATATTATTTATTAAACCATACGGTCAATGGCGTATGCGCAAAAAAATTCCAAAGTCCAATAAAGCGTATTTTTGGTCACTTTTTATATCATGAAAAAATAAATAAAAAGCGATCAAAAATTTCAATCATTACAAAAATGGTACCGCTAAAAACTTCAGATCACGACGCAAAAAATGAGCCCTCATACCATCCCATACACAGAAAAATAAAAAAAGTTATAGGGGTCAGAGCATGACAATTTTAAACATATAAATTTTCCTGCATGTAGTTATGATTTTTTCCAGAAGTACAATAAAATCAAACCTATATAAGTAGGGTATCATTTTAACCGTATGAACCTACAGAATAAAGTGAAAGTGTAATTTTTGCCGAAAAAATGTACTGCGTAGAAACGGAAGCCCCCAAAATTTACAAAATTGTGTTTTTTCTTCAATTTTGTTGCACAATGAATTTTTTTTCCGTTTCTCTGTAGATTTTTGTGTAAAATGACTGATGTCATTACAAAGTAGAATTGGTGGCGCAAAAAATAAACCATGATATGGATTTTTAGGTGCAAAATTGAAAGAGTTATGGTTTTATAAAGGTAAGGAGGAAAAAATGAAAGTGCAAAAATGGAAAAACCCTGGGTCATGAAGGGGTTAAGGAATTAAAAAGTTAGTGTAGGCATGCCTTCCAAGCAGGTAGAAAAAGAATAGTTGGGAGAAATGGTAGGATGCAAAGCAAAGTTTTGTTGGGACAGATTTTGGGTGTGTTCTCGCCCATTAAAAAATTTACTTTAGGGGGGCGTGTCTAGCCATGGTTGTATGAGGACGTGCTGCTGAGGAGCTCCTGCCTGCCGTTAGCTATTTTTGCCCTTCTTGTGCCGTGCCTATGGGGAATAGATCGAGGAACAAAAAGAAGAAGGTCTCTGGCATCCCTCCACCACTTCCCATGTCTCTCGACACTTACTTTACCCGGGCCCAGCCCTCCCGCACGGGGACCCCGCTGCCTGCTCTGATGCCCGGCGCCATCTTGGAACAGCGGAGCGGTACACGCACGGCCCCTCTGGAAGCCACGGCTCTGATACAAGGCCGCACTGAAGAGGAGTGCGCCCGCCCTCGGGATCATCACTGCTCACCTCCGGAGCGTTCCGGTGCTCCTACGGCCATCCCTTCTGAAGCGCTGCGTCCTATGGCTCCTGCCCCTGCTCTCCAGCCCTCCGGCTCTCCCAGGTCGCAAGATGGCAGCACGCAGCAGGCCCACCTTCCTGACGTGGCTCCCGCTCTGCTGGTGTGCGGTCTAGAGCCTGGACCCTCACGGAGCCAGATAAGAGGAACCCCTGAGAGACCCCCAGCCATGGAGGTGCTTCTTGTCACCGGTCCCCCCACATTGGACTTGCTCACAGGGGATACCCTGTTAACCCCCACGGTACCTCACCTACAGCCTCCACTAGGCCCATCCCCACCCTCCTGGAGGGGCACTAAAGCTATGCTGCATCTGGATGTCCCTCTCCTGAGACCCGAGGGGACTTCTCCCCCAGGGTCTCCCCAAGTACCTCGTGCCTTCCTACCGCCACCATCTCTATTACCTGCTGGCCTGGCAGCTGGGTCACCTTCCCCCCCATGGGTGTCTGGCTCTTCCTGGGCTGCTGGCTCACATTCTGCCTCATCATCTCCTGCAGGGTCTGCACTAGCTGCCTCCCCTCCGGCCTCTGCACCTTCCAGCCAGGGGCCATCACCCTTGCCCCCTCCTGGCCCTCAATTGCCTCCCACACACCAGGAGGTAGCCTGCAGCTTGGGTGCCACCCCACCACTTTTCCGCTCTTTATGCATTGTGATGTGGTAGTGCCTCCTGCCATTGCGGCCTCCTCCTGCCATTCCCTTTCCGTTCCAACGGCCAGTCCCGCCCCCTACTTCACCTCCGGCGAGAGCCCCTCGCTCTGGACTCCCTCCTAGAGACTCTCGCAGACCCTGAGTGGCCCCTCAGTCTCGCCAGTCGCAGCTGCCCTCGGTGGCTGCTGCTTCTCATAGGGCCTCGCAACCTCCCACTTGATCTTTCCACTAGAAATGTGCTATTTAGCAGTTGATTGCTCATTTTTATTAATGTTATCTTCTGGTGCTACTGATAGTTGCCATTTGGGGATTTGGGATTATTGTATTAGAAACTGTAATGTCACTATTCTCTCTACAGTGCCTCTAATTGTGCTTTTTGTATGTTTTTCCCCCTTTTCATCTGACTCATTTTCATTGTCCTCTAGAACTTTTGGGCTCTTTTCAGCTACTGTTACATATTCAGCAGTGTAGTGGGTTCTGTCTCTCTCGCTACCTGACTAACTTTACCCCCCTATAGGTATAGGGCTCCTGGGGACGATCTGGTCCTTGGGACTTCTTCCCTCCTTTACTACTTATTGTTCTTGTTAGTTTCCGCAGCAGTAGTCTCTTCTCTCTGTCTGTCTATTGCTTATTTCGTTACCCCTCTTTTTTCTTTTCTTCTTTCTCTTCTCTCTTGTTTTGTTGGTCTGTCTTGTGTAGGTGTTTGCTGCTCTTGTTGTGTACTTGTTCTCCTTTTGTGTTGCTCCTTTTTGTTTTCCCCCCTTGTCTTATCCCTGTGTTTTGTTTCCCCCCCCCCTTTTTTATCTGACCCCCTATAATAGCACCTCATTCCTGTACTAACTCTGGTTTTTTGTTTTCTCTCGGTTTCTCTAAGTTTCTCATGGCAGATCTCAAGATTATTTCTTTTAATGCCAAAGGTCTCAACACCCCAGAAAAAAGGGACATTTTATTTAAAAAAAACAATAAAATGGACAAGATGACGCGTTTCGAGGGTAAACCCCTCTTCATCAGATCAGCATAACATACATAGGACACATGGCAAGTTTAAATACAATGTGAACAGGCGCCAAAAACACAAAGTGGGCGTGGCTAGAATGGTCAAAGGTCACTACAGGTGTAGCCCTTACACACCTAGCATAGAATCAACAATCATAAAAACATGAAAATATAGTAAGGAAAGGATGTACAATTGTATAGTGTGAACCATGGTAGGCTAAAGGGGTGGATGTTCTGTGATGCTGCATTGAAGCAGCGACATATATAAGTGCAGATAACGGCAGCACTCATCCCGAGATGATTGCTAGGGACGCGTCGCTAACCACATGGGAGTCGGGGGGATAGAGCCAATCAGCGACGTACAGCTGCATTGACCCATCAGCGGACTGCGCGGTCCGGCCAATCAGCTGGCATTGCCGCGCTGTTTGCAGGAAGCGACGCGTCCCTGCTGGTTGTTAGGGACGCGTTGCTATGAATGGGACGATGGAAGCGAGGCCGTCATTTACGAAGGTCGGAGTTACTAGCCCTACCCCGTGACAAAAGGGGCAGAACATGATAAATAGGCAGCGCGATTAGAACTAGAAAAACACTCATAGGGGTGGGCTAAAAGTTAAGGGCCTACAGCAGTTGCAAATGGACTGCCAGAAATAATAAAATTTAAAGAAAAAGGGGGGAATAAGGAGGGGGAGAGGAAAAGGGAGATTAATAGGAATGGATCATAGACCCATGATTATCAGATGAAGCGTGTCTAGAGAGCCATAATAAATCAGGGCATAGGGGTAACATAACCAAAATGTAAGAATATATGAGTGGTAACAAAACCATAGCTGTCTATGACAAGTATACACATAGAAGTGTAGAATAAAATAGATAAGATGGTTTTAATATAATGATAATAAAACCGGACGTAAGGGGGCAATAAATCACCAACAACCTCGTCGAAAAGAGTGTGACATATAAAGCAGAAGCCCAAATATCTATGGTAAATTAGATAAAAGAATAACAGTATATAGGAAAATACGGTAAAAAAATTGATATAAAATGAAAGTAAAGATATAAATGTAAATATTATAAATATGGATATAAATCTATATATGTATAAAATTCATGGATATAAAATCAATATTAACATAAGGGAAATCAATATAATTATAAATGTCATAAATATAAAATTTAGAGATATGGAGTAAACAAACCCATTATAAATACGCAGTGTTGGGATGTTAGTAAAACCACATAGAAGCACACGGTAAATAAGATGCAAAATATGTTAAAATGTAAACACTCGATAAATTAGTGAGTAAATATTGGACCAAAAGTATATATAACAAATATTGAGTAATTGATACAAGAGAAACAGATAACCCTGTGGACAGATAATAATAATATTGGTGAGGATTAGAGGGAGCATTCAATAAGTTCATTAAGGCCTCCGGGTGCAAGAGTTTTGAGTTTATAGATCCAAAAGTTCTCTCTTTTCCTCAATGTACTGAATCTTTGCGGGTCCTCTTTTGAGATGCCTTCAATAGGTGTAACCGTAATGCATCGGAAATCTTGCTTGTGTACCTGAAGAAGGTGTCTGGAGACACTGTGTAGCAAGAAACCATGAACGGTGTTGCTATGATGTTTGTTAATTCTTTCCCGTAGGCAACGGATGGTACGGCCCACATATTGGAGTTTGCAAGGGCATTCCAGTAGATATATCACATATTGAGAGGAACAGTTTAAAAAGGTTTTGATATTAAAATGCTCGCCTGTTTTGGTGGACGTGAATTTTTTAAAGCGATTATTAATACTGGCACAACATTTACATCTTGTGATGCCACATTGCTAGCTACCTATACTGGTCAAAAATTATTAGTCTGGCCAGAAGTAGCAGCTCTTAGTCTGCTAGAGGCAACTATATTGCGTAGAGTGCGCCCACGTTTAAAAGTGACCGAGGGTTTGTGGGGTAGAATGTCACATAGATAGGGATCTTTTAATAGGATCGACCAATGTTTGGATAGAATTTCCTTAACCTGCGTATGTTCCCGTGTGAAGGTGGTAATAAAATTGGAGGACCAGTCATAGTTTTTGGAATTGTTGCGTGTTGTTTTAGACAGACATTCGGCTTGTGTCTGTAAGCTGGCCTTCTTGTATGCCGACTCTATAATGGCCTTAGGATATTTCTTCGCTTTAAAGCGAGTTTTAAGAGTGTTGCTCTCCAGTTTGAAATCTTCCAAAGAAGAGCAGTTCCGTCTAATTCGCTTGAACTGACCTTACGGGATGTTAGAAATCCATTTTTTGTAATGGGAGCTAGAAAAGTCCAAATAGCTATTGCTATCTACCTCCTTGAAAAAAGTGCGAGTGCTTAGTCTATTGGCTTCGTCATGAAATACGACAACATCTAGGAATTCTGCATTATTGTGAAAGATATTATGAGTAAAATGAAGTCCCCATGTGTTGGTATTAAGATCATTTAAAAACTCTTCAAGCTATGGGGAGCTCCAAATCTGACCCACTCCATTTTTTTCACGTGTTGTCTTCTGAGGGCTTATTGCCCCTTGCTGACATACGTCCAGTTGAACCTCCCCATCCCCGTAAGCCTTTCGAATACATACAACTAAAACATTTCTACTCTTCGGTGTCACGCTCGGCCCACCTGCATCGGGAGTTAACTCCCTTTGAGGGACTTTGCATGGCCCCCTCCTTGCCCCCCCACACCATAGGGTTTCTGTACAGATTGTTGCTTACTCAACACACCTCTTCTTTGCCCTCCTTCTGTAGCGCTTGGGAGGCGGACCTCGGCTCTCAGTTCTCCCCGGAGCAATGGTAGAAATGCTTTCACCTTTCACATAAGTCAATCATACCTAACAGATCACAAGAGACGAACTACAAAATACTCTCCTGCTGGTATAGGACTCCGGAGCAGTTGCATCGATGGTACCCGTCAGTCTCTGACCTTTGTTAGCGTTGTGGACAAGCGACTGATACGATGTTGCACATCTGGTGGGGTTGTCCCTCACTTAGTGCATTCTGGACTTCAGTACGCTCTATCACTCATGATATCACCGGTGTGACTGTTCCGGATTCCCCTGAGGCAGTCCTGCTCTTCATGTTTGACATTTCTGCTACTTCCTTCCGGAAATCTCTCTTACGCTATTTTCTGCAGGCTGCTAAGTCAGTTATTCCCCGTAAATGGATGTCTTCCACGCCCCCGACTGTTGGGTAATGGCTTGCAGAGGTGAATTATTTTCAGCACATGGAGGAGTTAATTGCCTTGACCCCTGCAGAAAATGAAAGATGTACCAAAACGTGGTATGATTGGTTATCCTTCCAGACTACCTCCGAGTACCGTGACCTATTGGCCTTGGGATCCTCTGTGACGCCATGACCCTTTTTTGGCTGCGCTTTCTCTCGTCTGTCTTGGTAACCTTCCCGCCCTACTTCCCTTGTTGTTTCTTGTCTGTCTGTAAGACCCTTGTCTCTGTATGTTGTCATGTCTGCCTGTTTCTGTGTTTTACATACCCTCTTATTTTTCTGTTCTTCACTTTTTATCTATATCCCTCTATTCTTTCCCTTCTGAACCTTGCCGCTTTAGCATTGATGTGGTTATTACATATTCTAAGTTGGTATTCCTTGTTGAGTATACTGATTGCTTTGACATGATGTCCTTCCTGTCTGTTGCGCGAGTAACGGACTCCCTAGTGCTGACCGCACTTTCTGCCATGCACGGTCTTTATGACTTATTCTGTTTTTTTATCTTGCATTGAGGCCATGCTTAACACCTTGTGCCTCTGTCACTGTCGTGCCTTGTTATTGTTTTTTTGTTTATTGAAAATTATTGAAAATTAATAAAGATTTTGAATAAGAAAAAAATTTACTTTAGGGGTTAAGTAGCTGATCCATCTGCAGCATCTCCCCCTGTCCCCTGTAACAGGAAGCCTCTGATTGGTTGATGCAGGTGCCTTTCCCAGGCTGCAGGACCAATGAGTGCTTCCTCTTAGCTCAGGGGAGATGACATGATAGAGCAGACACTCCATGATCTCCTAGGGCTTCGCTCTGTACTGTGAGTAGTGATCACACTGAGGCTCCGTGCATCACAGGAAATCACAGAAGCAGGACACGTCAGATCCGGGACGGTTGGGAGGTAAGTCTATTATCATAATAGTAATACACATTGGGGGACATGTATGAAAACTTGTGCAGAGGAAAATTGACCAGTTGCCCATAGCAACCAATCAGATCGCTTCTTTCACTTTTCATTTTTAAATGTGGTGTCCCGGTACAGGACTTGGTCCTGTCCCTGTCTAAAGTCCCCTCAGCCAGAGTTCCTTCACTCTCATAGGGCACTCTTGCAGGGCTTACCCCTGGTCGCCTCATGTAAATTGTGTTCATGTATATATATATATTTAATGTATAGGAAATATTATGTATAGGACCTTAGCAGGTCACATGCCTTTATTATGATTGTACTATGGTTTAAGGACCTTACAGGGTCATGTGATGTACCCAGAGTTCACTGGTTCAGGACTTACAGGTTTGCCGGCCAATGAGCTTTGTCCAGCCTCCTTAATATATAAGGGGCTGTAGTCAATCAATTCACTCTCTTAGCTCTTGCCTCTCTTAGTTCCGGACTATCAAGCAGCACAAATCTCATCAGCATCAATTCAAGTCAGCTAGGCCAAAGCCTAAGATCCCACAGCCACTAAAACGTGAGTTACCAAAGCTCAAACTACCTAATCCTGTGTGACTACTACCAGCTAAAATATTATAATTAGTAGCACAGTGGCCTGCATCAAAGCTCATTGCTTCAGAGTCCCAGCACAACCTGTGAGGAACCTGTATCCCGGTTCACTCTAGAGAGACTGTTATGTTTGAAGACTGTTGTATAAAATCCTCAAGTAAAGTTCTTCAGTTTATTCATAAAATCTGCTGTGGATATTCCGTTATTCTCCCTACCGTTTCTGGGACAGTTGGCGGTAGGACTATTAACACTAAGGAAACCTCGCCCTGGCATCATGACATCTTAGGGTTAATACCAACAGACCCTACACTACCACTACAACAACCTAGACACAATTACTCTCTCCTGCCCACCACATAAAAATGAAAGAAACTATCTGGTTGCTATGGGCAACCACTTTTCCTCTTTACAGGTTTTGATAAATTTCCTCCAGTGGTTTTGGCAAAAATTACACAAAGATGGCGTCTTGGGAGGATAGAAATGAGGACGCAGTTGTTGTGTTTATTTTTATTTTTTACCAAATAAACCTCAAACAAAAATTGTGTCTGTTCCTAGGCTTAGGCTGGGACTAAACACAATGTATCTGTGGCGTTTTTCAAAGCCCACATTGCCTGATCTTTGGTGGTCTCAAACCCCCCTTCCGACAGACGTCTGTCCAGCTGTTGAAAAACTACAACTCCAAGCATGCCCTGACAGCAAATGATATTACAAATACTGAGTATAAACAAATATAACACACCCACAGGGAGTAGTGTCATTTTATTTAAAAAATACTTTAAAAAAATCCCTTAGGTAACAGTCATGCAGAATATATTAAAAAGCTTTTTTAGGTTTCAGCCAATCAGAGAGCAGCACTGCTCAAATAGAACTCCCAGGAGGTAACAGCGTGTCACACATGTGATGTCATAACCATTGTCCACCAGAGAGCAGCACTGAGCAGAAATAACACAGCTCCTGCTCATTCTTCATCAGTGAGGGGCCGATGCTGGACACTGTAGGCGCGCGGGAATGTGAAGTTGAATACATCACTGTGATTGGTAAGTGTCACATTGTTGTGTCCAAAAGGTCTTTAGTGCAGTTCCATGTGCATTTCTATAATAAACATGTAAATAATCTATCTTTTGTTTTCCTATCTTAGATGCACTATTTCCAGGATGTGGAGTAGCATTTCCGGACTATCAAGACGTTGTAATAAGGCACATATTTCCGGACTTACAGCAAGAAGTTGGATGAAGGCATAAACCCTCGAATCACGCACATACACAGACACTTTGCCCAAATTCTAGAGGTAACCTCCTTTAGTATGCCCAGAGGAAGGGCAATACAGTAGCCATGGATTCCCTACAGGTTTCCTCCCCTCTGGAGGTTTTTCCTGTCCTGAGTTAGTTACTGTACGCTCTTTGTGAGTGATGGAAGGTTACATAAATCCCCTACACAAACATTTTAATAAATAATAAAGTTCCCCTGTTTTTAAACCGTTCTTTGACTTGTTTGACTCATTTATTTTATTTCTGTCTGTGAAAAATTGTGATTTTTTTTTTTAAGTGTACAAAGCATGCCTCAGCAGGCATCACGCGCAAACCCCTGGGGGGGGGGGTCCTGAGAACCCCCCCACCCATGTCAGGGATCAGTTCAATTCAGACCGGCGATCTGTGGCGATTCCGGGTCATACAGGTCTCCAGTGACCGGAAAATAAGGAGGATCGGGGGTGTCTAAGACACCCCCGATCCCCTGAAGGCATAGGGGTAAGGTGGAAGGGGTGCCACCCTTCCTATTCCTGCTATTGGTCGGTCAGAGACGACTGACTAATAGCAGTTCGGGGGTGGGGGAGTTAAAGTTCAGTTCCCCGCTCTGCCCACCGACTTTTGTCCTGGAAGAGTGGGGGAACTGGTGGTCATCGGCGCCAGAAGTCACTTACCAGGCGGGCAGCGATGAGATATGGCTCCCTGGTGCGCGATCCTATAGAAGCCAGTGAGTTGATGCCTAGCAACATATGGAGGGCTACAGATAGAAGACCACTATACAGTGGTCTCTAAACTGTAGCCCTCCAGATGTTGCAAAACTACAACTCCCAGCATGCCCAGACAGCTGTTTGGGCATGCTGGGATATGTAGTATTGCAAGATTTAGAGGAGTACAGTTTGGAGATCACTGTGCAGATCAGTACATGTTGAGAGTTGCAATTTTGCCACAGCTGGAGGCACACTGGTTGGAAAATACTGAGTTAGGTAACAGAACCTAACTGAAGGTTTTCCAACCAGTGTGCCTCCAGATGTTGCAAAAGTACAACTCCCAGCATGCACTTTCTGTCAGTGCATGCTGGGAGTTGTAGTTTTGCAACAGCTGGAGGTTTGCCCCCCCCCCCCCCACACACACACTCACACACACACGTTTTTCTCCTTTTACCCCTTATGAAAAGGAAAAGTTGGGGTCTACACCAGCCTGTAAGTGTAAAAAAATTTACATTTTTACACTATCATGCTGGTGTTGCCCCATACTTTTTATTTTCACAAGAGGTAAAAGAAAAAAAGACCCCCAAAATTTGTAACACAATTTCTCCTGAGAGGGCGTAAAATGCTCTGCCGACACACAACAAGGCTCAAGAGTTAGAGTGTACTATGTACATTTGAGGCCTAAATTGGTGATTTGCACAGGGGTGGCTGATTTTATAGTGGTTCTGACATAAACGCAAATTAAATAAATAAATACCCACATGTGACCCCATTTTGGAAACGACACCCCTCACGAAACGTATTAAGGGGTATAGTGAGTTTTAACACCCCACTGGTGTTTGACAATTTTTCATTAAAGTTGGATAAGAAAATGAAAAAAAAAATTTTTTAACTAAAATGCTGGTGTTACCCTAAATTTTTCATTCTCACAAGGGAAAATGGGGAAAAAAGCCCCCCAAAATTTTTAACCCCATTTCTTCTGAGTAAGAGCATACCCCATATGTGGATGTAAAGTGCTCTGCGGGCGTACTACACTGCTCAGAAGGAAAGGAGCGCCATTGGGATTTTGGAGAGAAAATTTGTCCAGAATTGAAGGCCTCTTGTGTCTACAAAGCCCCCATAGTGCCAGACCAATGGACCCCCCCACATGTGACCCCATTTTGGAAACTAAACCCCTCACGGAATGTAATAAGGGGAGCAGTGAGCATTTACGCCCCACAGGTGTCTGACAGATTTTTGGAACAGTGGTCCGTGAAAATGAAAAATGTAATACCCCTTTTAGGAATTAGGAAGTGAGTGTAGGCATGCGTTAATAGGGGATAAGATTTCTAGGGGTGGAGTACCCCTTTAAGAAATTAAAAAGTTAGTGTAGGCATGCTTTACAAGCAGGTAGAAAAAGAACAGTTGGGAGAAATGGCAGGTGTGTTCTCGCCCATTAAAAAATTTACTTTAACGGGGGTGTGTCTAGCCATGGTTGTGTGAGGACGTGCTGCTGAGGAGCTCCTGCCTGCCGTTAGCTATTTCTGCCCTTCTTGTGCTGTGTCTATGGGGAATAGATCGAGGAACAAAAAGAAGAAGGTCTCTGGCATCCCCCCACCGCTTCCCATGTCTCTGGACACTTACTTTACCCGGGCCCAGCCCTCCCGCACGGGGACCCCACTGCCTGCTCTGATGCCCGGCGCCATCTTGGAACAGCGGAGCGGTACACGCACGGCCCCTCCGGCAGCTCTGGCCCTGATACAGGGCCGCACTGAAGAGGAGTGCTCCCGCCCTCGGGATCATCACCGCTCACTTCCGGAGAGTTCCGGTGCTCCTCCGGCCATCCCTTCTGAAGCGCTGCGTCCTCCAGCTCCTTCCCCTGCTCTCCAGCCCTCCGGCTCTCCCAGGCAGCAAGATGGCGGCGCGCAGCAGGCCCACCTTCCTGACGTGGCTCCCGCTCTGCTAGTGTGCGGTCTAGAGCCTGGACCCTCACGGAGCCAGGTAAGAGGAACCCCTGAGAGACCCCCAGCCACGGAGGTGCTTCCTGTCAGCGGTCTCCCCACATTGGACATGCTCACAGGGGAAACCCTGTTAACCCCCACGGTACCTCACCTCCAGCCTCCACTGGGCCCATCCCCACCCTCCTGGAGGGGCACTATGGCTATGCTGCATCTGGATGTCCCTCTCCTGAGACCCGAGGGGGCTTCTCCCCCAGGGTCTCCCCAAGTACCTCCTGCCTTCCTACCGCCACCATCTCTATTACCTGCTGGCCTGGTAGCTGGGTCACCTTCCCCCCCCATGGGTGTCTGGCTCTTCCTGGGCTGCTGGCTCACATTCTGCCTCATCATCTCCTGCAGGGTCTGCACTAGCTGCCTCCCCTCCGGCCTCTGCACCTTCCAGCCAGGGGCCATCACCCTCGCCCCCTCCTGGCCCTCAACTGCCTCCCACACACCAGGAGGTAGCCTGCAGCTTGGATGCCACCCCACCACTTTTCCGCTCTCAACCATTATCTTCAGGACTGGGGCCTCATGTTGCAGATCTAGGCCAGTTTTCTATGCATTGTGAAGTGGTAGTGCCTCCTGCCATTGCGGCCTCTGCTCCTATCACTCTGGCCGACCTACAGTCGTTGGTACAGTCTCTCCCAACTAAAGATGATATCTCTACACTGACCCGACAGGTGGTCCTCGAATGCAAGCAATAATTTGCACAACTGCGTTCAGAACTTTCCTCTGTGTCCGCCAGGGTGGAGACCGTGGAGGCGGCACAGGACTCTACTTTAACCTCCCTTCAGGCTTTGCAGGCTGTAGTGAGTGGCCACACTGACCAATTGTTCCATCTTCAGCAACACTTGGATGATATTGAAAATCGTAGCCGCAGGAACAACATCAGAATCCGTAGTTTGCCAGAGGCGGTGTCATCTGGGGAGCTGTGGAAGGGCCTTCCTGCTATTTTCAATGACCTCCTAGACAGGCCTCCTGAGGCGCACATAGAGATGGACCGAGCACTTAGAGCTCTGCGCCCACCGAGCTCTGACGACCGCAATCCAAGAGACATAATCTGCCGGATACACTTTTATGCCCTGAAGGAGGACATTTTGCAACGTGCGAGAAGACGTCGACAGATCACCTACAAGGACGTCCCTGTCCAGTTGTACCCCGATCTCTCATGCCATACACTGGCCCAACGAGCTGCTCTTAAGCCCCTTCTGTAGGTCCTGCGTGACAGGGACATTCTGTACCGCTGGGGTTTTCCTTTCTCCCTCACAGTGCGCAAAAGGGGGCGCGTGGTGTCCCTGCGCTCTCCGGAGGATCTTCCCAGCTTTCTCCAAGCCCTGGATTTACCTGAGGTGGTGCTTCCGGAATGGCCTATGTTGCATTCCCCTCCGTTCCAACGGCCAGTCCCGCCCCCTCCGGCAAGAGCCCCTCGCTCTGGACTCCCTCCTAGAGACACTCGCACTCGCGGACCCCGAGTGGCCCCTCAGTGTCGCCAGTCGCAGCTGCCCTCGGTGGCTGCTGCTTCTCGTAGGGCCTCGCAACCTCCCACTTGATCTTTCCACTAGAAATGTGCTATTTAGCAGTTGATTGCTCATTTTTTTTAATGTTATCTTCTGGTGCTACTGATAGTTGCCATTTGGGGATTTGGGATTATTGTATTGGAAACTGTAATGTCACTATTCTCTTCCCAGTGCCTCTAATTGTGCTTTTTGTATGTTTTCCCCCCTTTTCATCTGACTCATTTTCATTGTCCTCTAGCACTTTTGGGCTCTTTTCAGCTACTGTTACATATTCGGCAGTGTAGTGGGTTCTGTCTCTCTCGCTACCTGACTAACTTTAACCCCCTATAGGTATAGGGCTCCTGGGGACGATCTGGTCCTTGGGACTTCTTCCCTCCTTTACTACTTATAGTTCTTGTTAGTTTCCGCAGCAGTAGTCTCTTCTCTCTGTCTGTCTACTGCTTATTTCGTTACCCCTATTTTTTCTTTTCTTCTTTCTCTTCTCTCTTGTTTTGTTGGTCTGTCTTGTGTAGGTGTTTGCTGCTCTTGTTGTGTACTTGTTCTCATTTTGTGTTGCTTCTTTTAGTTTTTCCCCCTTGTCTTATCCCTGTGTTTTGTTTCCCCCCCCCCTTTTTTTTTTATTTGACCCCCTATAATAGCACCTCATTCCTGTACTAACTCTGTTTTTTTGTTTTCTCTCGGTTTCTCTGCGTTTCTCATGGCGGATCTCAAGATTATTTCTTTTAATGCCAAAGGTCTCAACACCCCGGAAAAAAGGGCTCAGATCCTTCACCATTGTCACAAGCAACGGGCTCATCTGGTATGTTTTCAAGAGACACATTTTAAGGTAGGCCACACACCCTCTCTCAAACATCCACACTACACCTCCTGGTTCTGTGCTGACAATCCTCTGTCCAGATCCTGTTCAGGAATTACGTGAAGCTGGAGACATAACACGCCAGTAGCGTATGCACGCCCATGGGCGGAGTCACGGAGTAGTGACCTCACATGTAAACCAAAAGCAATATTGCTGAGTGAGGCACACGATTGGCTAATGGAGACAACGCGATGCGAGCGATATGTAGCCCGGGGATTGGTTATCTAATGAACAGGGAGTATCAGCCGTCAGGGAGGTAGGTTATTGGTGGATGGTAACAACGCGAGATTAGAGAAGATGATGTGTAGCCCAGGAATTGGGTATTCAGCGTACAGGAATTACCGGTCACCAGAGATTATATAAACACCCACCGGGCATTAGGGAGCTCAGTAGCCCCGCAACCCTTGGCAAAGGTGATTCATCACCGAAATGTCGGAGGCTTACAGTCTAGTGTTTTAGTGGCGTGGTTATAGGGTTTCAGTGACGTTCGTAGAGTCAGGGACCGCGGTGATACAGCGGACATTGGAGATACCAATGGTCCGCACTACATGAATGAATAGACACCGCAGTCTGGATCTGACCTAGCCATAGAGTGTGGGAGAACCCCACACTCTAAACTCAGTCACCCAATACCACTGCAAATTTTAACATTTTCTTGGGGTACTATATATTTTAATAAAGAGAAATAGGTATTTTTTAAGGGAGGGTTCTAGTAAGGGTTTTCCCCGAGGGGGGGGGGTCACCCCTTAAAGGTTGTTATTGACTCTACACAAGACATTACCGCTACCTTGCCTAGGTCCCATTCCTTAAGTGAAATGGATAACTCTGCTTCAAGAGAAGCTGAAATACCTGATGACCCGGATATCTCCCATATTTCAGGTAATGAGACGTCATCTCCATCCCATATGACTGCTCCTAAGGAACAAAGGAAAGCTAAACCACAGTTAAAAGGACTCTTACCTCCACCTCAACCTGGAACCTTGATAATTCTGACCATTCCTCTCCCCACTGAGAAAAAAAGCTGGATCAAACCCCTTGGTCTCCACAATCCTCAGGGTCTCAAGGTGACAACCCTTCCCAAAGGGAAGAATATGACTGGAGAAGCCACGTCGAACAACTTCCAACTAAAGACTATTTCCGCACCTTCCTGTCTGAAATGAAAGCCACCTTTAAAATCCGAGACAGCTACTGTTCGTCAGGACATTAGATCTGTCACTCGCAGAGTCGACTCCTTTAGAAGACTACCATGACTCCACGAGAAAATATATATCAGCGTTACAATCTACAGTATCTGACCAGCACTCCACCCTCTTTGAGTATCAGAGGCATCTAGAGGACCTGGATAACGGGGAGGAGGCACAATATTAGAGTTCGGGGCCTCCCAGAGGCCACACAGGACGAGGATTTTAAAAGTTACTCTGGAGGCAATTTTCAACTCAATTCCCAAGGCTCCCCCCGAGTCACAAAATTCTCATGGATAGGGCTCATAGAGCCCTCAAGCCCAAAGGCTCTTCTCCCTTACCTAGGGATGTTTTATGTTGTATAACAGACTGCACCCTAAAAGAGGAAATAATGACTAAAGCCCGTTCTGCTCGTACTATAGACTTTGATGGGGCAAACATCCAGATAATGCCTGACCTCTCGTGGGTCATGCTACAAAAGACGTCAACTACGACCCCTTCTTCAATGCCTTAGAGATAACGGCAACTTGTATAGGTGGGGATTCCCATTCAGTCTGTCGGCGAAAAGAAATAGAACGGCAACACCTTCATCCTTTTTGTGAAATATTGGACATTCCAATTCCACAACTCACTAACTGGGAGCTTCTTCCTCCACCCCCTCCGGTGTGAACGAAAGTCACGTCCCCGAAACAAACTCCCAGCCTCAGACCCCGGAGAACAGAAGATCAAAGGCGAAGGACTCTTATGGCTAACTTGATTTGATTTTTTTTCTTTCTTCCTTGAGTATAGTAGGATGACAGAGTAATATATATGTCAATTCTGCTTAGCATAGTTATATTTTAGCCTTCTGGCAGGGCCTACCCTCCATGATCTACGTACCTCCATGGGTACTTACATGTAAAGCCGTTCATTACTTTCACGATAAATGTTGAAGTTGTTGTCTATATTTAGTCATAGTTAATACGATTTCTTTCATATTATTCCTCTCTTTGCAGCCGGGAGTGGGATCGAATAGTAGAAAGCTTATAGTTAGAGCTATCTTTTTTAGGTTGTGATTTGGGTCAGTATAGTTTGTTCTTGTTCCCCCGCATACAGAGGAATCCACCTCTTTCATAGGTGCCAGGAACCTAGGAGTGAGCTATAGCTATTAGTTCCTCTACTACTGATCGTCTGAGACAAAGTCTCTATGTTTATAAACGTGGTAGTTTGTATATTTTGTTGTTATTTTAATGTGGTTTCTTCTTTCCTATCAGTTCTTCTCATCTTTTTGCTCATTTCCTCATCCGCATGGTCAAACTACCTAACTCAACACAACTCACTGGGTGGAAGCTGTGTGCCTACAGGAGAGCTGTCTTGACACCCCTGTCGGCAGACGGGCTTTCCTTGGTATAGTAATTATGAGACTCCTCTTTTGTGCACCTCATATCTATATATTAGAGACACGCTTATACATCGTCCTTCCCCTTGATCTTTTATTATGGCGCACCTTATGTCATATAATGTTAAGGGACTTAATACCCATATTAAGAGGAGGCTCTTAACTGAAAGACCTCAAAACTAATAAAATTGACATAGCCTTCATCCAGGAGACCCACCACAATGATGATCAATCATTTAATTTTGCTTTACATCAATTCCCTAAAAAAATACATAGCCAATCAAGATAGAAAAAGGGGAGGAGTGGCCATAATGGTTTCTAAATAGTGTCCTCTTCAGGTGGATTCTGAAGTCTTCGACCTTAATGGTAGATTCATAATAATATCTGGTCATCTGCGTAATAACCCTGTCACTTTATGCAATATCTACTTACCAAACTCCTCTCAGATTCCCTTTTTGAAACTAGTTGTGAATAAACTGACCAAATTCTTACCGACATCTTTAATTGTAGGAGGTGACTTCAACATACCATTCTGTCACTGCTGACATTCTTTTGACCACCCCTCCCCTTTCCCGGCATCCTCACATCTCTCCACACTGTTCAGATAATTGATAAGGAAACATCATCTCTTCGATTTATGGCGTGTTCTCAACCCAACCTCTAGAACGGCGGTCCTCAAACTTTTTAAATGGGGGGCCAGTTCACGGTCCCTCAGACCGTCAGAGAGCCGGACTATAGATAACAAAACATGAATAAATTCCTATGAACACTTATATATCTTATTAGTGGATTACCACTTTAAGTACACAGCACAGTTCCCCCCCCCCCCCACATTCGGTTGTAGTTCCCCCACATTAGGGTTGGCAGTACAGTTCCCCCACATTAGGTGCAGTAAACTTCCTCCATATTAGGTTGGCAGTATAGTTCCCCCACATTAGGTAGTAGTTCCCCTACATTAGTTTGCAGCCCCCCCCCCACATTAGGTGCAGTATAGTTCACCCACATTAGGTTGTAGTTCCCCCCCCACCCCACATTAGGTGCAGTATAGTTCCCCCACATTAGGTTGTAGTTCCCCCACATTAGGTGCAGTATAGTTCTCCCACATTAGGTGCAATACAGTCCCCCAAATTACGTTGGCAGTATGTTCCCCCACAGGCATACAGCCTCCAGCCATAAAGTGTGGCTGGAGGCTGTATGCCTGTGTACTGCCCCCATTTCAGTGTTCCGACCACCGCTCCGGCCATAGCGGGACCCGAGGATCGGTGGTCAGAACACCGAAGGGATGCGCCGCTGGCAAACACTTACCTACTACCAACGCGTGCGTCCTTGCTTCTTCTCTTCTGCTCTGCTTTCAGGGGAAGCTATTTGTAAGGGACAACCTGAAGTGCGGGGACACGCTAGAAAGCATGGACCACTTCCTGCTTCATTGTCCCTTTTAATATAGGGGTTTACAACAGGGTGGGTGCTTCCATCGGCTGGAGTCAACTTGCCGGCCTTACCTATCCAGAGTGGGCTTATGGGGCATTTAGGAACTTGGGTGGCCGAGACCGGGGCACTTTATTCTTAGTTAGTTTAGTGGTTAGGTACTACATGTGCAACGCACAGTGTTTAGTGTCAACCCAACAAAAAATCCTCTCCGAGGTGGAGGGCTGTAGGAACATCACCGGTGACCTCGGGAAGATCAGGTCTTTGGAGTATGGCAGTCTTGGTACCAGTAGAGCTTCTCTCCCGTGGAGAGGGTTTTCTTTTGATGTGCCCTAGGTACTAGACCTTTTGGGTAGAGAACCTTTTATTTTGGTTAAGGGGAAGTGTTATAGGGATAGAGAGAGAGATGAGAGTAGGGTCAGTTTTAATGGAGGTATAGAATTAGGGAGAATTGTAGGGGGAGTTAGGGAAAGAGTTTAAAATTATTTTGATGTATCAAGTCTGCCATCCTTCTTCCCAGTGGTGGGCTAATGCATGTGCACGCTAGCGTTTTGTTTTAAACTGATACGTTATGAAGGGCTTACAGGCGACCAAACTTGGGCCTAAAGTGGGTTGTGGTTTAGTGTGCATAAGTTGGTTGGGAGGAGTGCTAGGTGGGGAGGGTGTATTTGTGGGTGGTGGGGTTTTTGTTTATTGGTTTGCTTTGGGGGGACCTGACATGGGTCAGTTAAGGACAGGACTTTGTGAACTGAATGAATGGTATGGACTCTGACCCATGTGCAGGAGGGGTGGTGTGGGTGAGGGCACAGTTTTAGTGTGGGGTATATATATATTGCCCCCCCTTCTCCTAAGGTTTTTTGTTGATTTTGTAAAAAGGCTTTCTGTAGTGCATATGTTTATATAATTGTTTATTTATATTCTATATTGTTTTGGCAGTCGGACCAGTTATGTTGATATGTAGTTTATTTGGTTTATTAGGTTTATTCCAGCTTAAATTTATTTATTATTTTGCAGTGGTGTACTTGCTATGTTTCTGTTTTGTTTTATTTTCTCCTTGTGTGTTTCCAGAGTATGGATGTTTTTGAGTTACAGCCGCAATGTGCTTATTTATTTATTTTTTTTAAGCTAAGTTGTGCTATTTTTATGTTCATTTTCGGTATGTGTGTGTCAGTGTGCTGTTTAGATAAATAAATAAACCCACTTACCTAACCAAACTATCAATTTTTCTGTTAAGCTGGGCTGGCCGGTTAGACAGGGTTTTGTCTTTAATTTATGTTATAGCTGGTTAAGCTTGTTTTCTTTTCCTTTTTTCTGTATTGGATAAGTTTTGTATTTTTATAATAATAAGAGTGTCAGCAGAGAGCACTGTGGTCAGACTAAAAAGAACTTCTTCTGGAGTATACAGCAGTTGATAAGTACTGGAAGGATTAAGATTTTTTAATAGGAGTAATTTAGAAATCTATTTAACTTTATGGCACCAGTTGATTTGAAAAATGTTTCCCTTTAACCCCTTAAGGACCAGGCCATTTTACATCTTAGGACCAGAGCGTTTTTTGAACATCTGACCACTGTCACTTTAAACATTAATAACTCTGGGATGCTTTTACCTATCATTCTGATTCCGAGTGTTTTTTCGTGACATATTCTACTTTGTTATTGGTAAAATTTTGTCGATACTTGCATTATTGTTTAGTGAAAAATTCCAAAATTTGATTAAAAAAATTGAAAATTTAGCATTTTTGTAACTTTGAAGCTCTCTGCTTGTAAGGAAAATGGATATTCCAATTTTTTTTTTTATTCACATATACAAAATGTCCACTTTATGTTTGCATCATAAAATTGACATGTTTTTACTTTTGGAAGACACCAGAGGGCTTCAAAGTTCAGCAGTAATTTTCCAATTTTTCACAAAATTTCCCAAATCACAATTTTTCCGGGACCAGTTCAGGTTTGAAGTGCATTTGAAGGGTCTTCATCTTAGAAATAACCCACAAATGACCCCATTATAAAAACTGCACCCCCCCCCCCCCCAAAAGTATTCAAAATAACATTCAGTCAGCATTTTAACCCTTTAGGTGTTTCACAGGAATAGCAACAAAGTGAAGGAGAAAATTCACAATCTTCATTTTTTTTTACACTTGCATGTTCTTGTAGACCCAATTTTTTAATTTTTACAAGGGGTAAAAGGAGAAAATGTATGCTTATATTTGTAGCCCAGTTTCTCTCATATGTCTATGTAAATTGTTCGGCGGGCGCAGTAGAAGGCTCAGAAGCGAAGGAGCGACAAGGGGATTTTGGAGAGTACATTTTTCTGAAATGGTTTTTGGGGGGCATGTTGCATTTAGGAAGCCCCTATGGTGCCAGAACAGGAAAAAAAATAAAAAAACACATGGCATACAATTTTGGAAACTAGACCACTTGAGGAACGTAACAAGGAATAAAGTGAGCCTTAATACCTCACAGGAGTTTCACGACTTTTGCATTTCACTAAAATGTGTTTCCCCCCCAAATTTCACATTTTTGCAAGGGTTAATAGCAGAAAATACCCGCCAAAATTTGTAACCCAATCTCTTCTGAGTATGGAGGTACCCCATAAGTTGACTTGAAGCGCAGTACGGGCGAACTACAATGCTCAGAAGAGGAGTCATATTTGGCAATTTGAGAGGAAATTTTGCTCGGGAGGCATGTCGCATTTAGGAAGCCCCTATGGTGCCAGGACAGCAAAATAACCCCCACATGGCATACCATTTTGGAAACTAGACCCCTTGAGGAATGTAAAAAAGGGGTACAGTGAGCTTTTACCCCCCCCCCCCCCCCCCCACTGATGTCTGTCAGATCTTTGGAACAGTGGGCTGTACAAAATTTTTAATTTGCACAGCCCACTGTTCCAAAGATCTGTCAGACACCAGTGGGGTGTAAATTCTCACTGCACCCCTCATTACATTATGTGAGGGGTGTAATTTCCGAAATGGGGCCACATGTGTTTTTTTTTGCGTTTGTCAAAACCGCTGTAACAATCAGCCACCCCTGTGCAAATCACCTCAAATGTACATGGTGCACTCTCCCTTCTGGGCCTTGTTTTGCGCCCCCAGAGCACTTTGCGCCCACATATGGGGGTATCTCTGTAGTCGGGAGAAATTAATTACAAATTTTGGGGGGCTTTTTCCCCCCTTTACCTCTTGTCTAAGTATAGGGCAACACCAGCATGTTAGTGTAAAAAAAAATGTTTATTTATTTATTTATTTTTTTACACTAACATGCTGGTGTAGATCAACTTCACCTTTTCATAAGGGGTGAAAGGAGAAAAAGCCCCCCAAAATTTGTTAGGCAATTTCTCCCGAGTACGGCAATACCCCATATGTGACCCTAAACTGTTGCCTTGAAATACGACAGGGCTCCGAAGTGAGAGCGCCATGTGCATTTGAGGCCTGAATTAGGGATTTGCATAAGGGTATTCTACGCCAGTGATTCCCAAACAGGGTGCCTCCAGCTGTTGCAAAACTCCCAGCATGCCTGGACAGTCAACGGCTGTCCAGCAATACTGGGAGTTGTTGTTTTGCAACAGCTGGAGGCTCCATTTTGAAAACAGTGGCGTACCAGACATTTTTTCATTTTTATTGGGGAGGCGGGCTGTGTAGGGGTATGTGTATATGTAGTGTTTTTTACTTTTTATTTTGTGTTAGTGTAGTGTAGGGTTTTTAGGGTACAGTCACACGGGCGGGGGATTACAGCGAGTTTCCTGCTGTGAGTTTGAGCTGCCGCACAAAATTTGCTGCATTGCAAACTTGCAGCCTGATACTCACTGTAAGCCCCCTGCCCATGTGAATGTACCCTGTACATCCACGGGGGGGGGGGGGGGGGACCTCCAGCTGTTGCAAAACTACAACTCCCAGCATGCACAGTCTATCAGTGCATGCTGGTAGTTATAGTTTTGCAACAGCTGGAGGCGCACAGGTTGGGAAACACTAAGTTAGGAAACAGACAATGTTTCCCAACCAGTGTGCCTCCAGTTGTTGCAAAACCACAACTCCCAAACATTCTCAGGCATGCTGGAAGTAGTAGTTCGGCAACATCTTTAGAGCCAGATGTTGCGGAACTACAACTCCCAGCATGCTTGGAGTTGTAGTTTTGCAACATCTGGAGGACTATAGTTTGCAGACCACTAATACAGTTGTTCCCAATCTGTGCCCTTCAGATGTTGCAGAACTACAACTCCCAGCATGCCTGGACAGTAAGGGCATGCTGAGGATGTGTAGTTTTGCAACATCTGGAAGGGCACAGTGGTCCCAAAACTGTGGACCTCCAGATGTTGCAAAACTGCAACTCCCAGCATGCCCAGACTCCAAGGGCTGTCTGGGCATGCTGGGAGTTGTAGTATACAGGGTCCCAATACAGCAATGCATGTCGCATTGCTGTAAAGGGCCCGACCGCGGCTGAATAGGAACTCGCCTGTCGCCGCCGCCGTCTTCATCGCCGGGATCTGAGTCTTCAGGGATGAGGTAAGTATCGGGGCCGGGCCCCAGCACTCCCCCGTTGCGTCCTCCGGTCTTCCTCCCATCCTCTCTGGACTTCCAGGGGCCGGGCAGGGCGGGAGGAAGTAACCGCCCCCCCCCCCCCTGCGATTGGTCGGTTAGCTAACCGACGGATCGCAGGGGATAGGAGGTGGTGGCAGGCTTGCCACCTTGCTCCTAGCCTCCAGCATGGTCCTGGCTGTCTGTGACAACTGGGATCATGCAAAATTACCGGGCGGTCGGGTCCCAGAGACCCGATCAGCCCGGTATCGCCGCAGATCGAAAGGGCGATTTCCCTTGCGATTTGCGGCGATCGCCCTGGATGCCTGCTGAAGCATTTCAGCAGGCATCCGCTTCCGATCTCTGCCCAGGGTGCCATGACGTCCCAGGACATCATTGGTCCTTAAGTGGTTAAATTAGTACTCTGGGAGGCATTTCATTTTTTTTTTTTTTTTTACCTTCTTAGATTGCCGGCATACAACAATTGTATTCCTTATAATGGAGCCCATGTAGTGCAGCCCGACGGAGATTGTGGCCAGTCTGGGAGTGAACCGCGCACTTCTCATGGCAATATCTAGAGATCAGCTAGGGGGTCTGAACATTATCATCATTAGGGCAGATTGAATGGAAATCCTGCAGCACAAGTGTGTGGTCTTCTGTTACCGCACAAAAAGTCATTATGTTGCGCACACACAAGAAAAATTACGTCTGCACCGACAATATAAAAATGGCGCAATATTAGATAATTTTGGCAGAAGTCAATGCGCAAAATAAACACACTGCCCACACAACTTTGCGCAGCACACCCAATTTTCATGTGGTATCAAAACTTTTGAGGTGTCTGTCGAAAATGTCATTCTTTGGTTTACCCATCTGTGTTCTGATGCCACCTGAGCTGCAAGAATACTTGTGGACCAGGTGGCACTCTGTCCGCTCTGCACAGCTTCTCCCCTCATACCACAGGGACCCCAACCTCCACTGCTTCCCTCTACTACTCACTGTCTGCACAGCAACCACTATCCTCCCCTCTCCTTGGGCATTTCATCCTGGCAGAAATCTATTCATTGAGAAGCTTTTCCCTAAACCCATGGCTTCCCTCCAGGATCTTGTGCTGCAGAGACTTCACCTTAGGGGGCTCTCCGGCCTCTTGTTCCTGGACACTGACTTTGCTCAGTGTCTAGTAACATTTAGGCTCTCTCTAAGGCCCCGTTCACATTGCTGTCAGAATCCGCTTTTCGAAGTTCCATCGGCAACAACCAGAAGTTTAGCGGAGAAAAAATTCCTGTAAAATTACCGGATCACCGACAGATCCCATGCAAGTGAATGGTGGCCACTGGGACCTGATAGTAGCAGTTTGCATCCAACCTGTTTTAGGGTTGACTCAAAGAAGAAGAAAAAAGAGGAAAAAAAAAAAACACGATCGGACCCTTAACGGGTCATAAGCGAATGGTGATGTGAAAAAGGCCTTAAAAGGGGTTCTCCAGTGCTTTGACATCTTATCCCCGTTTGTAATCAGTCTGATTACTGTCGATCACAGGGCCGGCGGCGTGTGACGTCACACCTCCACCCCCGTGTGACCTCACACTCCGCCCCTCAATGCAAGTCAATGGGAAGGGGCATGACAGCTATCACGCCCCCTCCCGTAGGCTTGCATTGAGTGGTGGAGCATGACATCACACCGGGGCGGAGGCGTGACGTCACACGCCGTCGGCCCTGTGGTCGCCGGTAATCAGACCCAGAGTGAACACGCTTCGGGGACTGATTACAAATGGGGTGCCATGTGCAAGATCTTGGGGGGCCCCAGCAGCAGGACTCCCGCGATCAGGCATCTTATCCCCTATCCTTTGGAAGGGGATAAGATGTCTAAGCACCGGAGTACCCCTTTAACCCTTACAGTTATTTTTTTTTTTTTTACAATCTGGTTATAGGTCACCCACCTGGCAGATTTGAAGGACCCATTGGTTACCGTGGACTCTCTAGGCCCCATGAGCCCCCATTGTTCCACATCCTGCACCTCTTTTTGTGCTCACCTTCCTTGCAGACTTATAATCCACATTAGGAGTTTTGCAGCTTCCCGTGCTGTTGACCCGACTAAATCTTCTGTTGTAGCTCTGGTCGGTAACTTTCCCTCTACACCCCCGGCAGCCTTTACCAGGAGGTGGAGGTCAGGGAGTCCATGCTGAGGCCTCTCCCAGGAAGCTGCTATATCTTCCTGGAGACACAGGTGAATAAATCAGCCTCTCCCCTCCTGGAAGTCTGGAGAACAAACACTGACACACCCAGTGAACCTATCCTCCAGTCACCCCCAGATCTGCACCTGCTATTCTGCTGTCACATCATGTTTTATACCCCAGTCACCTCAAGAGTAGTGTTGCTCACAAATATTCGCAATTCAAATTTTAATCGCAAATATCGCATATTCGTGAATATAATATAATTCATAATTACGAATATTTGTTTTTTCTGCATATGCGAAAATGTATGCGCATATGCGCGAATATGGAGTCCTCCCCTATTTAATGGTATAGGGCACTATGAATAAGAAATAAAGTTCTCTCAGTTCACCTCCTCCACGGTCTGCAAGGACTTAAGCCCGGCCAGGCTTGGAACTTATAGGTAAATGAAGAAAGATAGTCCAGCAGTCCCTTAAAACGTAGATCCTTTATTTCACTTTTCTTTAAAAATACAGAGCACACACCATCCACCTTCACCTGGTCAGCAAACAACTCCTATGGACGCGTTTCGAACGCATGCGCGTTCTTGATCACCACACCATCTGTGTTCCTCGCCTCTTAAATACCAAGTTCAAGAGGGAGGAGCACTTGCTTAAAGAAGACTTTTATATAAAACACCCTTCATGTACCTTAAAACTTCTTACAAAAACAGGTAACTTTTAAAACTTACTATTGCATGAAAAAAGAAGAAAATGGAAGAAAATCTTTGTTGTCTGTTTCTGCTCGGTGTGTTTGTGAATCAAACTATAGGGTTATACATGTTCTACACCGACAGCAGAATCAGCAACAATCGCATTGTGTGTACTGGTTCTGAGAAATCAATGTGATTACATTCTTAAAAAATCCACAGAATAAAATGTTTTCAATAGTGTAACATTAATTCCTTCCGTATGTTCAAACCGTGCGCTATTCTGGTGCGCAGAGAGTACTGCCAGAAGGCTTCAAGGTTGAACAATTTTCTTTGTCACCACCTCTTATGGGTTTCTTCACTTTCTCAATGCAATATGCTATAAAAAAATGTGTTTCCATTATGTGCCTGTGCAAAATGTGTGGATGCACCCGATTTATTTCTATTGCTTTCTACTTTGACAGCGTCATATAAGTGCTCGCGGATCCTGATCTTTAATGGACGTGAAGTGCATCCCACATATTTTAAATTACAGGCAGTGCAATCAATTGCATATACGACATTTGTCGCATTGCAATTGATGTACTGTTTGATGTCATATCTGTGGTTTTCTGTACGATCAGCAAAATCTTTGCACACCTTGGCAACATCACATAGTTTGCACCGATTTGCTCCACACTTAAAGAAACCTTTGTTACTTAACCACGTGTTCACACATTGAGTTTCTGAAATAACTAGGCTGGGGATAGTCTATCTTTTAGAGTGCAAGCTTTTTTTGGCACCACAGCCACTCCTTGTGCCAAAAGACCTGCCGAGATCTCGTCTTCCTTTAGGAGGTGCAGATTTTTATAAATTAAACCACGAATGTTTTTGAAATGTGGATTGTATGTGATTGCAAGTACTGTTTTTTGGGTTATGTTATGATTTGAATTGCACATTGTTTTCTTTTTATTTGTCACAAGATTTTCTTGACTTTTACTTTGGACAATTTTCATGGCTCTATTAAATTGTTTATGGCTATAGCCCCTTTTTGTGAGCCTGTCCTTTAATTGTTTTGCCTCTTCCTGGAATGTAGAATGTGAGGTGCAATTTACGTTTTAACCTGGTAAGTTCTCCAATTGGAATGGCTCTTATGGTTTGTATGGGATGGTTTCTATTGGCCCGTAAAATACTGTTTCCTGATGTGGGTTTGCGATATGTGGAACTTTGTATTGTCTGTCCTGGTATGCCTGTAAGCTGTAAATCCCAAAAAATTGACTAACTAAATCAACATGCTGTGTGAACCTTAAATTGAACTGGTTGTCGTTTAGATGTTTTATTTTTATTAACATTTTATTCTGTGAAATTTTTAAGAATGTAATCACATTGATTTCTCAGAACCAGTACACACAATGCGATTGTTGCTGATTCTGCTGTCGGTGTAGAACATGTATAACCCTATAGTTTGATGCAGAAACAGACAACAAAGATTTTCTTCCATTTTCTTTTTTTCATTCAATAGTAAGTTTTAAAAGTTACCTGTTTTTGTAAGAAGTTTTAAGGTACACGAAGGGTGTTTTATATAAGTCTTCTTGAAGCAAGTGCTCCTCCCTCTTGAACTTTGTATTTAAGAGGTGAGGAACACACAGGTGGTGTGGTGACCAAGAACGCGCATGCGTTTGAAACGCGTCCATAGGAGTTGTTTGCTGACCAGATGAAGGTGGATGGTGTGTGATCTACGTTTTAAGGGACTGCTGGACTACCTTTCTTCATTTACCTATAGAGAACTATGCCTAGTGCGTTAACTCTGTGATTTTTTTTTGCCCATTGAAACCAATAGGCCCATTGTGGTCTATGGGGATCTCATGGCATGTAAAACAGTAAGATGAGCAGGACCGTCGTGGCAGCACAGTGGATGGGAGACCACCATGTGTTTGAGTCCTGGGGTGGGACAGAGTGTTAGTGTTGTGGTTTAACTTCACTTTCCTGGAAAAGCTGCTGAGTTTCACAAGGCCTCTGTGAAATGAAAGAAGCGATCTGATTGGTTGCTATGGGCAACTGCACAACTCTTCCCCTACACTGGTTTTGATCTTCCCCATAGAGGGGGATTTATCAAAACATGTCCAGAGGAAAAGTTTCTGAGTTGCCCATAGCAACCAATCAGATCGCTTCCTTCATTTTGCAGAGGCCCTGTGAAAACTGAAAGAAGCAATCTAATTGGTTGCTCTGGGCAACTCAGCAGCTTTTCCAGGAAAGTAAAGTTAAACAACAACACTATAACACTCTGTCCCACCCCAGGACTCAAACACATGGTGGTCTCCCATCCACTGTGCTGCCACAACAGTCCTGCTTATCTTACTGTTTTACATGCCATGAGATCCCCATAGACCACAATGGGCCTATTGATTTCAATAGGCAAAAAAACAGAGTTAATGCACTAGGCATAGTGCCCTATACCATTAAAGAAGTGAGGGCGCAATATTCGCGAATATGTGCATATTTGCACATATGCGCAAAATAACAAATATAACGAATATGCAAATTTTGCGAATATATGACGAACATTCGTCCAAATATTTGCAAAAAATTGCGAATTCGAATATGGCCTCTGCCGCTCATCACTACTCAAGAGCTGCAGTCAGTATTCTGCTGCAATATCATGTCTTATCCCTTAGTCACCTCTAGAGCTGTAGTCACTATTCTGCTGTTATATTATATCTTGTACCCCAGTAGTCTCCAGAGCTGCAGTCACAATTCTGCTGTTATATAATGTCTTATCCTTCAGTCTCTTCCACAACTGTAGTCACTATTCCGCTATTATCTTATTCCCTAGTCACCTCCAGAGCTGCAGTCATTATTCTGCTGTTATATCTTAAATTATTATCTTACTTTTTGAACAAAATATATACTAACAACCTGCTAGTTTTTTTAAAAGTATGCTGAGAAGCAATTAGATCAAATTACAAACAGAGGATGTGCGGCTGTGTTTCTCTTTGTGCTGCACATTTATAGTCTCTCCCTTCTTCCATGGCCAGCACTCCACTCCACCTATTCGGCCCAGGCGGGTTTAATTAGCAGGAGACTGCATATGGTTTCCTCCTTACATTCTCCCAGCTCTCTGGCAGGGAGCACATGGTAAGTGTTCTGGTTTGGATCTCTGTGGCAGCCATTCTTGTGATGCTGCCCAAAGCCAGGGGCTTGGTTGGGCAGTAGTGGGGCTGCCTGGCCACTGGGTGGTTCCATTTGTGGGCATGGTGCCTTGGAGGCTGCTGCCTGGTGCTACGCCAGTGTAAGGTTAGGGACCTACTCTGATTAGGTGGCTTTGACGTGGTGAGTGGGCTTGTACCTTTTGATCAAAATGTATACTAAACCTGTTCATTTTTTAAAATTATGTTGAGAAGCAAGTAGATCAAAATACAAATGGTGGCTGTGTGGCTGTTTATTTGTGTGGCTTATCTCCTACCCCAACAACCTCCAGAGCTGCAGTCACTATTCTGCTGTAACATCATGTCATATCCCCCAGTCACCTCCATTGCTGCACTCACTGTTCTGTTGTCATATATCTTACATCCCAGTCTGCTCCAGATCTGCTATTCTGCTGTTATATTATCTTATACTCCAGTCACCTCCAGAGCTGAAGTCAATATTCTACTGTAACATCATGTCATATCATCCAGCAACCTTCAGAGCTGCAGTTAAAATGTGACTGCTATATTATGTCTTATATCCCAGCCACCTTCAAGGCTGCAATCACTATTTTGCTGTTACATCATCTCTTATTCTCCAGTCACCTCCAGAGCTGCAGTCACTATTTTGCTTTTATATTATAGCTTATGCCCCAGTCACCTCCAGAGCTGTAGTCACTATACTAGGGTTACATCATGTCTTATCCCTCAAAAGTACACTCCCTATTCTGCAGGTATATTATAGCTTCTACCTCTGAAACCTCCAGAGCTGCACTCACTATTCTGTTATATTAAAGCTTATACCCCAGTCACCTTCTGGGCTGTAGTGACTATTCTACTGTTACGTTGCCTTATTCTCCAGTCACTTCCCACACTAACCAGTTGGTACAAGTCTGTAGTTGGGGTGACACTGATACTTACCTTTCTTTGCTCTGTGCCTCCATTCTTTGGTAATCCCCATTCCTCTGTATATGCTAATGTGGAGCTTCACTCTGTCACTCCCCCACCAACACCCCTCCCTGTTATCAGCAGCTGACATCAGTCAATGGCTGACATCAGTGATCACTGCATCTAAAGGAGGAAAATGAAGGTATCTGTGCAGTGAAGGTGCTCATTGGACCCCCTGCAGTGCTATCCCAGGGGTCTGATGAGCTATATGGCAGCAAGAGCTTTGCTTCTTACCTCCATGCCACAGCATCATCATTCCTCTCATATAGTCTGCCTATGACAGACTGTAGTAACAGAGCACCGATATCATTGTACGTACTATTCTACACTAAATGCAATTTATGGGGACTTAAAGTGTGTAAAAATACTATTAATTCTATTTAAAAAAAATGGATGTATAATTTTTAGTGTGACCAAAAATCAGCAATTCTGGCTTTCTTATTTATTTTTTTATTTACACCGTTCACAATAATACATTTTAAATTCTAATTGTTTGCGGCCATACCAAATAAATATTCTAATCTCTAATCTCACGGTGGGGCATTTATATGGATACACCTTAATAAAATGTGAATGGTTGGTGATATTAACTTCCTGTTTGTGGCACATTAGTATATGTGAGGGGGGAACTTTTCAAGATGGGTGGTGACCATGACCATGGTGGCCATTTTGACCATGACTATGGCGGCCATTTTGAAGTCACATATACTAATGTGCCACAAACGGGAAGTTAATATCACCAACCATTCCCATTTTATTAAGGTGTATCCATGTAAATGGCCCACCCTGTGTGTATGTATATATTTGAAGGTCGAAATAAAAATAGTACTGTTATATAAAAAAAAGAGGTTATAGGGTCAGAAGAGCTTTCATTGTTAAAAAAAAAAGCTGACTACAGAAGAACTATATAACCAAGGGTATCAATTTAATTGCATTGACTTACCCACAGAAAAGTCAGTTTTACTGTAGTGTAACCCCCCCAAAAAAAAAAGAAAAAAAACTCAGCTAACTTTTTTTTCAACCTTTTTCGGCTTGGGGAACCCTTGCAAAAAATGTTCTTTTGCGCGGTGTCAAAGTTGACTAGCAAAAAAGCCAATGCAAAGTACAACATCAATTTCAGTGGGTATGTAGATTACAGTGCTGCTTTATACAGCAACTCGCACGTCACATCTTCGCGCGTCGTTTCCTTCTCTTCCATCTGGTCTGCGCCGTCAATTTCTTCCAGCCACAATACTTCACAGTTAAAGGGGTATTCCAGGCAAAACATTTTTTTTCATATATCAACTGGCTCCAGAAAGTTAAACAGATTTGTAAATTACTTCTATTAAAAAAACGCAATCCTTCCAATAGTTATTAGCTTTTGAAGTTGAGTTGCTGTTTTCTGTCTAACTGCTTTCTAATGACTCATGTCCCAGGAGCTGTCCAGCTCCTATGGGGATATTCTCCCATCATGCAAGGGATATTCTCCCATCATGCACAGCTCCCGTGACGTGATATCATCATTGAGCAGTTACAGAAAACTTCAGAAGCTAATAACTATTGCAAGGATTAAGATTTTTTTTTATAGAAGTAATTTACAAATCTGTTTTAACTTTCCAGAGCCAGTTGATATATAAAAAAAGGTCTTTGCCAGGAATACCCCCTTTAAACCTGCAAAACAAACCTATTAGGCTCCACACTTTACCAGCATCAGCCTCCAGATTCCCCTTTTAGGAAGAATACAGGGGTGTAAAGTGGTTACAGAGGGGTGTACATGGGTGACCGGGGGGGGGGGGGGGTGTAGGGGTTAGAGGTGTGGACAGGGGTGACAAAGGGACAGAGGGGTGAATTGTGGGAGTTGGACATTGTGGGGGGGGTGAACATGGATGACAGGAAAGTGGACAAGGGTAACAGAGGAGCGACAGAGGGGAGAGGGAGCACTACCTTTATTATACTGAGCTGAGCCGTCCTTCTGTGGGGGGGCCAGGTAAAATCAGGCAGGCCGTGAACAATCTGGGAGGCTGGGAACAATCCGGTGCACTATCCCCATTGCATTCAATCCCTCCCGGCGCTGTGTTCCCTTCCCTGCACCTGTTGGAGCCAGCGTAACCCCCGGCAGTTTTCAACGGAACCCCGATTGGGAATGGAGGGAGTAAGCAAATGCATGAGTGAGGGTGGGCTCAATTCTTGCCTCGGACACATCCCTTCCTGAGCAGTGGATGTCGGTATGAGTGAGCAGCAGAACAGAGGGTTTGTGAGGCAAATACAAACGCTATAGATGTAGAAGAAAAAACTTGTAAAATATCTGCATGACCTAGTGAGTAACATATAGAAGCATTTTTTTTGTGTGTCATTTGACAAGTATGCTTAAAGGGGTTCTCCGCCCCTAGACATCTTATACCCTATTCAAAGAACAGGGGATAAGATGTCTGATCGTAGGGTCCTGCTGCGGCACCCCAGACATCCGGTGCACAAAGTGAACTTCACTCCTTGCCGGATGACTGTCGATGTCATGGCCATGCCCCCTCAATGCAAGTCTATGGAAGTGGGCATGATGGTCATCACGCCCCCTCCCATAGACTTGCATTGAGGAGGTGTGGCCGTGACATCATGAACGGGGCGCGAACGTGAGGTCACGATCCTCCGGCGTTGCACACAATGCTCTAAATGAACGCCGGGTGCCCAATGGCGGGACCCCCGCGATCAGACATCTTATCCCCTTTCCTTTGGGTAGGTAATAAGAGGTCTAGTGGCGGAGTACCCCTTTAAGGTTTTTACTTAAAGGGGTATTTACTTGAAGTTTTACTTGATATGTAACCAGACTTATTTGAAAGATTTAACTTTTGATTTTGTATATTACAGGTGTAAGCAACTTATCGTGAAACTAAAATTCAAAATGTAAGTATTTTTGGTTTTCTCATTATTTCACATTATATTTTATATTGTTACTAACAGTCATAGTAACATAGTAACATAGTTCATACGGTTGAAAAAAAGACCAGAGTCCATTAAGTTCAACCTATAACTCTGAGTCCATACTGAGTTGATCCGATCCACAGGAAGGCAAAAACCCTCATACAAGAGGTAAAAATTCCAGACTCAAAATATGGCATCAGAATAAATCCCTGGATCAACCTTCTGTCCCTATAAATCTATTATACATAACCAGCAATAATGTTGTTCTCCAAAAATGCATCCAGACCCTTTTTGAACTCTTTTTTTTTTTTACAGAGTTCACCATGGCCACCTCCTCAGGCAGAGAATTCCAGTCTCACTGCTCTTACAGTAAAGAACCCCCATCTGTGCTGGTGTATAAACCTGCTTTCCTCTAGACGTAGAGGATGCCCCCTTGTTATAGATATAGTCCTGGGTATAAATAGGTCATGTGAGAGATGTCTGTACGGCCCCCTGATATATTAATACGGAGGTATTAGATCGCCCCTAAGGCTGCTTTTTTCTAAACTAAATAACCCTAATTCTGATAATCTTTCTGGGTACTGTAGTCCTCCCATTCCCCATATTACTCTGATTGCTCGTCTTTGAACCCTCTCCAGCTCCACTATATCTTTCTTGTACACTGGTGCCCAGTACTGTACACAGTATTCTATGTGTGGTCTGACTAGTGATTTGTACAGCGGTAGAATTATTTCCTTGTCGTGGGCATCTATGCCCCTATTGATGCACCCCATGATTTTATTTGCCTTGCCAGCAGCTGCCCGACACTGGTCACTACAGCTAAATTTACTGTTAACTAAAACGCCCAAGTCCTTTTCCATGTCAGTCGTCCCAAGTGTTCTCCCATTTAACACATAATCCCAGCCCAGATTTTTCTTCCCCATGTGAATTACCTTACATTTATCAGTGTTGAACCTCATCTGCCACTTTCTAGCCCAAACCTACAACCTATCCAGTTCCATTTGTAACAGTGCACTGTCCTCTTTTGTGTTTACCGCTTTACAGAGCTTAGTATCATCTGCAAAGATTGCTACTCTACTATTCACACCCCTCTACAAGGTCCTTAATGAATATATTAAATAGGACAGGACACAAGACTGACCCCTGTGGTCCCTACTAGTAAGTCCCCCAATCAGAATAAGTACCATTAATAACCACCCTCTGTTTGCTATCACTGAGCCAGTTACTTACCCACTTACACACATTCTCCCCCAGCCCCATTCTTCTTATTTTATGCACCAGCCTTTTATGTGGCACCGTATCAAATGTTTTGGAAAAATCCAGATATACAACATGCAACCATTGCCCCTGGTCCAGTCTGGAGCTCACCTCCTCATAAAAGCTGATCAGGTTAGTTTGACAGGACCGATCCCTCATAAAGCCATGCTGATATGGGGTCATACATTTATTTTTATCAAGATACTCCCAAATAGAATCTCTTAGAAAACCCTCAAACAATTTACATACAACGGAGGTTAAACTAACAGGTCTATAATTCCCTGGGTCACCTTTTGGCCCCTTTTTTAAATATTGGCACCACATTTGCCATGCGCCAGTCTTGGGGGAACCTTCCCGGTCACTGTAGAGTCCCTGAATATTAGTAATGTAATAGGCAGACCCCTATTTTTCATTCCATTAGAACACGGGGGTGAATGCCATCTGGACCTGGCAATTTGTCTATTTTGATTATTATTTTTTTTTTTTGTAGGTGGCACTGTACTTCTTCCTGGGTTAGACAGGTGACCTCTACTGGGGAGTTTACCTCATCTCGCTGTATTTCACTTAGCATTTAATTTTCCTCTGTGAATACAGTGGAGAAGAATTTGTTAAATATATTAGCTTTTTCCTGATCTCAGTCTATAATTTCTTCCTCATCATTTTTTAAAGGGCCTACACTTTTTTTTTTTATGTTAACTTTTTTTTTGCTATTTATATAGTTAAAGAACATTTTGGGGTTAGTTTTACTCTTTGGCAATGAGTCATTCTGTCTATTTTTGCAGCTTTCATCATTTTTTTTTTTTTCTCTCTAGCTTTTTAATGCTTCGCTGTCGACCTGTTTTAGTAGTTTAAATTTATTTTTGTCTTTTATTGCCCCCTTAACCTGTTCAGGACCCATGTCATACCGGTATGTTATGGGACCCTGGTAGTTAAGGACCCATGACGTACATGTACGTCCGTGCGAATTTCGGATCGGGGTGACTGCTGATATTGATCAGCAGGCACCCTGCGCAAATGCCCAGGGGGGGGGGGTTGTCATCAGACCCGCCATGTCGGCGATCGCCGCAAATCGGTGAGTTCACACAGGCAATTTGCGCAATTCTGGGTCATATGGGTCTATGGTGACCTGGAAAGTAAGGGGATTGGGGTTGTCCAAGACACCCATGATTCTCCACCCCCCCCCCCCCCCCCCGAAGGGATAGGAGTGAGGTGGCAGGGGTGCCACCCCTCCTATCCCTGCTATTGGTCATATAAACGAGACGGCCAATAGCAGATCGGGGGCGGGGGTTAACATTCGGTTTCCCCGTTCTGCCCACCAACAATAGGCGGGAAAGAATGGGGAAACCAAGGAGGACCGGCGCCGAAGTCCACTTACCCATCTGGTGGCAGCGGAGGAGATTATCGGCTGCAATGATCGGCGGGCGGCGATGACGTGTGGCTGGCTCTTTGGATCCTACAGAAGCCGGTGAGTTGCCTAGCAACATCTGGAGGGCTACAGTTTGAGACCACAGTGGTCTCTAAACTGTAGCCCTCCAGATGTTGCAAAATTATGACTCCCAGCATGCCAACACAGCTGTTTGCTGTCTGGGCATGCTGGGATTTGTAGTTTTGCCACATCTGGAGGGCCACAGTTTGGAGATTACAGTGCAGTGGTCTCTAAACTGTAGCTCTTCAGATGTTGCAAAACTGCAAATCCCAGCATGCCTAAACAGCAAACAGCTGTCTCGGCATGCTGGGAATTGTAGTTTCGTACCTCCAGCTGTTGCATAACTACATCTCTCATCATGTCTGTCACGAACACACCCTATCGGTCCAGCCAAGACATTAGTGTGTGTGATGGTGCAAGGGTTAAAGCCGCCAGACCTCTGGGTATCCACTACTAGTCCCAGCAAGTGCCCAAATTAACCCTTAGATAAACGTGTTTCCACCAGAGCTGCCTTCAGAAAGGTGAGCTCATATATTTAGAGATCAAAGACCAGAGCCGATTAAACATTTAATCTGATAAAAGGTATCAGTGCTATGCATAAAAATAAACAAATGACATAGTTACAAAAATATGAAAGTTTAGCAAGGCAAGTTCAGAAAACAAAAGATGACTTTCTTACAGCATGAGGATATAGCAGTCCATGAGAGTGAGTTCCAGCTGTTCTTAGGAGGGTCTTGTCGGCTTGTTGCACAGCCTTTAACAACCAACTTTTAGTCTAGCATTGTTTAAATATCATATCTGCTTTCTTGGGAGGGAGACTCCATTCCCCCCTCCCCTCTGATCCCACTTCTCTCTTCCTGGCCCCCTTATCAGTGAGATTATATGATGGGAGTGCACCTTACATCCTGCTGCTCCAAAAAAGCCTTTGACTTCAAAGGAGATGTAAACAAACAGCCAGACCCCCAATAAAATGCAATACACAAACCCACAGTCTGAATGACCTCTCGCTCATGGCTTGGATAATACATCACACGGTTATAATTATAATACACATATAGGAGTTTAATAATCAGGCCATGGGCCTGACAATGCCCTTCGGCGATCAGTACATGCTGGGAGTTGTAGTTTTGGAACCGCTGGAGACACACTGGTTGGAAAATTCTTAGTTAGGTAACAGAACCTAACTGAAGGTTTTCCAACCAGTGTGCCTCCAGCTGTTGCAAAAGTACAACTCCCAGCATGCACTGTCTGTCAGTACATGCTGGGAGTTGTAGTTTTGCAACAGCTGGAGGTTACATTCACACAGGTGAGTTTACAGTAAGTTTCCTGCTTGAAGTTTGTGCTGTGGCAAATTTTTGCCCGCAGTGCAAACTCCTAGCGGGAAACTCACTGTAAATCTCTGCCAGTGCGAGTGTACCCTAAAAGCACTACACGAACACATAATAAAGGGTAAAACACTACATATGCACCCACTTATACTGCCCCCCCCCCCCCCAATAAAAAATGTATTTTACGGCAGTGTTTCCAAAATGGAGCCTCCAGCTGTTGCAAAACAACTCCCGGCATTTCCGGACAGCCACTGAATGTCAAGGCATTGTTTAGCAACAGCTGGAGGCACCCTGTTTGGAAATCACTGGAGTAGAATACCCCTATGTCCACCCCAATTCACTCCCTGATTTAGTTCTCAAATGCTCATGGGGCTCTCACTCCGGAGCACTGTCGTATTTCAAGGAAACTGTTCAGGGCCACATATGGGGTATTTCCGTACTAGGGAGAAATTGCACTACAAATTTTGGGGGGGGCTTTCTCCTTTTACCCATTTATGAAAAGGAAAAGTATGGGGCAACACCAGCCTGTTGGTGCGAATTTTTTTTATTTTAACAGGCTGGTGTTACCCCATACGTTTTATTTTCACAAGCAGTAAAAGGGGGAAAAAGACCCACAAAATTTGTAACGCAATTTCTCCTGAGTAAAGAAATGCCCGCATATGTGGGCGTAAAATGCTCTGCGGGCGCACAACAAGGCTCAGGAGTGTGAGCACACTATGTACATTTGAGGCACAGGGGTGGCTGATTTTACAGCGGTTCTGACATAAACGCAAAAAAATTAATCTAACATGTGACCCCATTTTGGAAACTACACCCCTCACGGAATGTAACAAGGGTTATAGTGAGCCTTAACACCCCACAGGTGTTTGACGAATTTTCATTAAAGTTGGATGGGAAAATTAGATTTTTTTATTTTTTACGAAAATGCTGGTGTTACTCTAAAATTTTTAGGTGTTATTTTTAGGAAAATAAAGCCCCTCAAAATTTGTAACCCCATTTCTTCTGAGTAAGAACATATCCCATATGTGGATCTAAAGTGCTCTGCGGGCGAACTACAATGCTCAGAAAAGGAGCGCCATTGGGCTTTTGAAGAGAAAATCTGTCCGGAATTGAAGGCCATGTGCGTTTACAAAGCCCCCATAGTGTTAGGACAATGGACCCCCCCCCCCCACATGTGACCCCATTTTGGAAACTACACCCCTCACGTAATGTGTACAGTGAGCATTTATGCCCCACAGGTGTCTGATCCAGTGGTCCAGTGTTCTGGCATCACGGGGGGCTTTGTAAATGCACATGGTCCCTGACTTCCATTCCAAACAAATTCTCTTTCCAAAAGCTCAATGGCGCTCCTTCTCATCTGAGCATTGTAGTTTGCCAGCAGAGCACTTGACGTCCACACATGGGGTATTTCCATACTCATTATTTTTTCCAAATTTGGGGGGTCATTTTCTCCTATTACCCCTTGTAAAAATGTAAAATTTTTGTGAAAAAAATGTTTTTTTTTTTCATTTACACATCAAACTTTAACACAGTTGTAAAACACCTGTGAGGTGTTAAGGCTCACTGTACCCCTTGTTATGTTCCTTGAGGGGTGTAGTTTCCAAAATGGTATGTTATGTGGGTTGTTTTTTTGCTGTCCTGGCACCATAGGGGCTTCCTAAATGTGACATGCCCCCCAAAAACATTTTTGGCAAAATTTGCTTGCCAAATGTGACTCCTCCTCTTCTGAGCATTATAGTTCGCCCGCAGAGCATTTAATGTCCTAACATGGGGTATTTCCATACTCAGAAGAGATGAGGTTACAAATTTTTGGGGAATTTTATCCCATTACCATTTGTAAAAATGGTAAATTTGAGGGAAAAAACTGCACTTTAGTGAACTAGTCATCTGATGGATGGAGGGATCAATCTGCAACTAATGCAACAGCTGTAGGCACCCTGATTGAAAACCACAGGTCTGCAGTTCATTCATGTTTCAATGGGTGTGGGAGGGAGGAAAATGGAATTGTGGGATTTGTAGTAAGAAAAATAAAAAAGCCAAACGGGAACTGCCAATTCACAAAAAGCTAGCCACAGTGTTATGGTAATCTCAGAACATAGCCATTTATCCCCAAGACAAGCACAGATCCTTCCTAAACATGTCCATTAGTGCCAGCCAGGTACATACTAAAATCACCTTATGGCGGAGAACCCCTTTAACGTTCTTATTCATCCATATTGGTTTTCTTTTATTTCTGACCCTTTTATTCCCATAAGGTGTATACATCTTTCAGTGAGAATTTTACGATATTTTTAAGACTCCCATTTAGTGTCAGCATTCATGTTTTTGAGGACATTATCCCATTTTATATTAAGGGCTTCTCTGAGTAGATCAAACTTTGCCTTCCTAAAGTTCATTGTTTTTGTGGCCCCTCAAGAGATTCCCTTATTGAAGAACAAGTTATAATGTATTTTATTATGATCACTATTTCCTAGGTGTCCTTCTACTTGTACATTAGTTACTGTCAGGTCTTTGGGTTAACATTAAGTCTAGTAGGGCGCCCCTCTGGTCGGGCCCTGAACCATTTGGGACAGATAATTGTCTTTAGCTATAGTCAGAAACCTGTTTCCTTTATGTGGTTCACAGGTCTCAGTCTCCCAGTTTATATCAGGATAACTAAAGACCCCCATTATTCACATCATTATTTGCTGCCTTGTTTATTTGCCTCAGTAATTGCAGGGGTGTGGGGGGAAAAAAAAAAAAATAAATAAATAAATAAAATTGTCCAAGGGACTAAAGCGGAGCACAATCTACTTGTCCCTCAAGAAAATACATTTGTCCTGGTAGATCAAATAATTTCAACCAAAATAGTCTGTAAATAAGGTCTTTATTAGTTTCTGCACTTACGTTTTTCCTTCTCACCCTATAACAGCCATAACTCTTATTTTTCCATCTACAGACCCATATGAGGCTTGTTTTTTTGTGGGGCTAAGTATACTTAGTAATTAGAGATGAGCGAACTTACAGTAAATTCGATTCGTCACGAACTTCTCGGCTCGGCAGTTGATAACTTATCCTGCATAAATTAGTTCAGCTTTCAGGTGCTCCGGTGGGCTGAAAAAGGTGGATACAGTCCTAGGAAAGAGTATCCAAGGACTGTATCCACCTTTTCCAGCCCACGGGAGTACCTGAAAGTTGAACTAATTTATGCAGGATAAGTCATCAAATGCCGAGCCGAGAAGTTCGTGAAGACTCAAATTTACTGTAAGTTCGCTCATTTCTATTTGTAATGACACCTTTCATTTTTCCATAGCTTATGCTCTGAAACAAATATTTATTTGTGAGGTGAAATTGACAAAAAATGGGGGTTTTCTTTTTTTTGCCATTCACCTTGTGGTCAAACTTACATGTTTGGATACTTTAGGTCCGCCTGATTACACAAATATCAAATTTGTTTCGTTCATGTTTTAATGATTTTTATTTTTTTTTTTATTCCTGATCCCTAGAGAAATTTTTGTCCATGTACTGGGCTGTATGAGGGCTATTTTTTTGGGCCATAATATACTGTTTGTATCGGTACCAATTTGGTATTGGTCAGACTTTTTGAACACTTTTATTACTTCATTTTTTTCTGGGCTTTGATGTTATAACATTTTTTTTTACGTTGATGCTATTTACTGTACGGGATATAAAATGTTATTTTTTTTAATAGTTCGGACAATTATGCAAGCACCAATACCAGATGTTTATTTTTAGGTTTACACATTTTTATATGGGAAAGGGGGGTACTAAGAACTTGGAAGGGGTTCATGTTTTTAAACCTTTTATTAAACTTTTTTTTTTAAATACACTTCTTTAGGAGGAATCATTTTAGATTCCTCATACAGATCAATGCATTTCTATTGGACTCCATTGATCTGTGCTCATTTTGTTGAATGCAGATCCACGGGGGCAGCCATGAATGCAGAGGTAAGCCCCCCCCCCCCCCCCGCCCTCTGCGATCACGCTGCAGGGGGGGGGGGGGGCGATCCACCCCACTAGACCACCAGGGATTGTTAAAAGATCCCTTTAGACAACCTTCAGATCATGCAGCATGCTGAGCTATTAGTGGCAGCCCCCAGCTACTGAAATCGTCCAGGGGCCACAGAGGATGGAGCGGGCATGAGTCAGGAGCCCACTCAATACACCCGGAGTGCCAGTGTGAGGTGCAGACTTGCATCCCATGCAAGTCTGCATCTGCTCCTGCACCTCACACCGGCATTATTTATAATAAAAAATAAAAAAAAGGGGGCAAGTCGGTCCGACCCTGCTTGCCCAATACAGGGCTAAATCTATGAAAAATTCACCTGCCCGGAACTACATGTCCATGGTGTCGGGCGATAGGATTTCCACATCCCTGAATTGATCTTTTGCCTCTTTCATAATGTTTGATGGCTTATAGCAAACCCCTATTAGAATTTTTTTGATTCTTATCTCAATATATTTCTACCCATAATTAATCCACATTATCATATCCCTACCATGTATCTTCCCGCAGTGCGGCCTTCAGACTGGACTTTACATAAAGACTAACTCCTCCCCCTTTCCGTTTTGTCCGATCCTTCCTCAATAGACTATATCCCTGTATGTTGACCGCCCAGTCACAGCTATCATCCAACAAAGTCTCTGTTATACCCGCTATATCATAATCCTCCTCAGAAATGTTCAACTCCAGTTCGTCAGTTTTATTGGTCAGACTTCTGGCATTAGTCAACAGGCAATTCAATGTTTTGTCGTTTTTTTGTTTTTTTTTCCCATATGACTCCTATCCCTATTAACTATTCTAACCCCCTCCCTCCGCTCCACCCCCAGGTACATGAAGTTCCCCCTCTGTGTTGTAGGTTCCCTCCCCCCCCACCCCCAGTCCCTAGTTTAAACACTCCTCCACCCTTCTATCCATCTTCTCCCCAAGCACAGCTGCACCCTCCCCATTGAGGTGCAGCCCGTCCCTACGGTAGAGCCGGTATCCTACAGCGAAGTCAGCCCAGTTCTCCATGAACCCAAACCCCTCCTTCCTACACAGCTTCTGAGCCACTTATTCACCTCCCTAATATCCTACTGCCTCTCTGGTGTGGCTCGTGGTACAGGTAATATTTCAGAAATTACCTTGGAGGTCCTTGCCTTAAGCTTGCAGCCTAAGTCCCTGAAATCCTTTTTAAGGACACTCAACCTACCTCTTACTTTGTGATTGGTGCCAATATGTACCATGACTGCTGGGTCCTCTCCAGCCCCACCCAGCAACCTGTCAACCCGATCCACGATGTGCCGAACTCGAGCACCAGGAAGACTACACACTGTTCGGCGATCCCGGTCTTTGTGACAGATTGCCCAGTCTGTCCTCCTAATTGAGTCCCCCACTACAAGTACCTGACTGGCCTGCCCTGCACTCCTCCCTCCCTCCTTCCTGGAGCAGACCCCCCCTCCCCCCGGCGGTCAGAGGCAGAGTTCTCCTAGCTCTGAAAGGGCATCTGCCAACTGAGCAAACTTGTTGGTGTGTGCCAGTTCAGGACTAGCCTCCCTGACCCTTTTGCCTCTACCTCGTTTTCTGTAACCCAGCTAACTGCCTGATTGTCCTGCACCTCCGTCCCACTATCCTCCCCCACCTCTACCCCAGAGAGTACTTGCTCAGTGAGCAGGAGACTCCTCTCCAGGATTTTAAAATTATCTTCAGTGATTAAGGGGTTATTCAGCTATTTAAATTGTGTCCCCTATCTCTAGAACTTGGCCCGACTCTCCCTGTGAAACTCTCTGGAGTCCACCTTTTTGAGGTGGCCCGCTCAGCCAATCACCAGTTGCAGCGGTAGCCCGCCTCTGTTGGTGATTGTCTGAGTGGGCCGACATCTCAGAAGGTGGGGGACAGGGTGTTATGCAGGGAGAGTCAGGCCCCATCCTGTGAATAGGGGACACTTTTTTAATAGCTGAATAACACCTCTAAATGTTTCATACAAAGGCCCCGGACCCCGTTGATCTGCCCCATTTGTAATAAGACAGAAAAGCCCCTAGAAAAGAATCTATGAAAAATATGCATGAAGGACCGGAGTGATGAGGAAATCAAGGCAACATTTGCTGAAGCCAAAAACAACCTGGTTAAAGTTGTGGCCAAGGGCCTCGCCATTGAATTCAATCAGGTTGCCGAACTGGTGTGCGATATTGGGTGCCAGGAAAATGTAATGTTCCTTAGTGTCCGTGGATTTATGATCTACAACTGTCCTCTTGTCACTTGGTTTGTATGGTCTTTAATCCAATTTAGCAATTGTATTATTTTAATGAGATTTTTAAATTCTTTTTATTCCAAGCAACAGTAAAAGACACTAAAAGAAACGTCGGATGAAAATAAAGGATTCTAAACCAAGAACCCCAGAGAAGAACCCAAATACAGACAGGGAAAGGTAAGGGACCCCGCCAGCCCCGATTTCCGCCCCGATCACCACCCAACAGTGAATGGTCGGTTGTTCCAAAGGATCAATCACGTGATCGTGAGGTGGCACCCGTGCCACCTCACTCCTGCTGGGTAAGGGTGAATGGGGCTGTCTTGGACAGCCCCAATCATCCTTTTTCCGGGTCACCAGAGACCCAATTGACCCGGAAGCGGTCTGAATTGGTTGTTGATTTGCGGTGATCGGCAACATGGTGTTTGCACGCGGGTGCCTGCTGATAGATAGGCAGTACCGCGGGTGATCAGATAAGCCAATTGCTGCAGATGCTGAGATCTGTATTGATCATGGCATCTGAGGGGTTAATGGGAGACATCAGCGCGATCACTGATGTCCGCCATTACCGGCAGATCCGGGGCTGCTGACAGCCACCGGGAATAAAGCGAGCGCATCTCCTGCGCTCGTGTCACAGCCGTGCTGTGCGCTAAGTGACACTATGCAGTGCCGTACACTTACGGTGCATGTCCTTAAGGGGTTAAATAGTATTTATCAGTTAGTATTTAAAGTTTATCTTTGCATGCATCTGCTTAAACATGGCTGCCAGGGTCACAATGGAGACTCGTGTCTCTCTGCTTCATTCTGACCCAGTCAGAACCCATGACTCCACGGTATATTTGAAATATTCCTAAACGGGTAATAATAAATCTAATTCTTTTACAGCTCTCGACTCCAAAATAAGGCTGTAAAGAAAAAACAAGAAGCCGTCATGATTTGTTGTTCAGAGACAAAAGAAAAAGAACACAAAGTAACGGACACCAAAACTGTGATAATTGAGCCCAATTATAAATGGAACCACCCGTTAAGAAAAAGATGGCGGATGCAGGAATGTATAAGAGGCAGTCTGTAGAATTAGAACCCCTTGCTGGCTTCCAAAAATTCCTTTCAAATACGTTAAGAATAGTGCGTTATAAACAAGAGGTAAGAACCAAATTTTCATGAAAATAACAAGGTCAGTCTCTTCCTTTTCGTAATATCTTTTTTTTTTTTTTTTTCCCATATTATCTTAGGTTGAGAATGTAGCACGATTCTTATTATTCACCAACAGTGAAAAGCCAGCACTAGATTTCATTTATAACATTGAGAAGTCATGTGATTACTTTGACAAGTTGCTGGAAATGGGAAACACTCATCAGACAGTCTTCAATTATCTCAAGAACGTGAAGCGCTTTGTCATATCTTATTAATGCCACATCACTCGTCTTCAGAGACAAGGAGACGTATAGTGCGGCAGGGATCTACCTGAGCCAACTTGGGATATTCCAAAAGCGTCTCCGCAAAGGAATAGCTAAGGAGTATGTAATAAAGTGAGTATAAAAGAATAAAAAAAGCTACACATTGTACTCCACCCTTAGACATGTTATCGCCTATCCATAAGGATAGGGGATAAGATGTCTGATTGCAGGGGTCTCACCACTGGGGACCCCCGTGATCTCTGCTGTGGCTCCCCGGACATCTGGTGCACTGAGCGAACTTCCCTCCATGGCGGATGACTGGCGATGCGGGGCGGAGGCTCGTTGTGTCACGTTCACGCCCCGCTCGTGACATCATGCCCATGCCCCCTCAATGAAAGTCTATGGGAGAGGTCACGCCAGCTGTCACACCCCTTCCCATAGACTTTCATTGAGGGGCGTGGCCGTGACGTCGAGTGGGGTGCGGCCATGACGTCACGAGCCTCCGGAGCTGCACCCGATGCTCTAAACGAACGCTGGGTGCCGCAGGCAGATCGCGGGGGTCCCCAGCAGCAGGACCCCCATGAGCAGACATTTAATCCCCCTATCCTTTGGATAGGGTATAAGATGTCTAGGGACAGAGTACCCTTTTAAGGACCAACAATTTTCATGTTTTTTTCCCTCCTCTCCTTTTTAAGACATAAGTGTTATTTTTTGCACCGCCAAATGTGTGTGGGGTGGGGGTTTGTTTTTACGTAGTGCAGATACTGACAGGGTATCATTATTCTGAGGGTCAATACTATTCCAATGCTTTTAGTTAAGATTTTCTATTTTACTGTTAAAAAAGAAACTTTTATAACTACCTTTGTTGATACAGGGATAGCCTGTATGGCTTTAATCCTGTCCTGAGTAAGGTGTCTTGTGCCTTGAGATGCAGTGACCAAGGAAGACAACTGAAGTGGAACACCACTGGAGTTTCTGTTTTGAGGCCTTGTAGCCTTGATCTGCCAGACAGCAGAGGAGACTTTCAGAGTGTCTTTCTGCAGATGCTAGTGTGGTGTCCCGGTACAGGACATGTCCTATCCCTTTTGTCTGGAGTCCCCTCAGCCAAAGTCCCTCCATGCTAATGGGCTCTCCTGAAGGGCTAACCCCTAGTCGCCTCTTAATGTAATATTTAATGTATATACTTTAATATAGGATACCTCTGTATAGGACCTTAGAGGTCATGTGCCTTTAATTTGTTATGCTATGGTTTAAGGACCTTTGGGTCATGTGATATACCCAGAGTTCCAGAGGTCAGGACTGACAGGTTTGGCTATCAGATGAGCTTTGTCCCACCCCCTTAATATATAAGGGGCTGCTGCCACTAAATACTTAGTTCCGGACTACCAAGCAGCACTAATATCATAGCTCATCATCAATTCAAGCTAGGCCTGAAGCCTAATCTTCCGCAGCCACTAAACCGTGAGTCCTCCAGCTCAAAACTACTAAAATCCTGTGACTACTGCAACTGAATTATCTTCAAACTAGTAGCACAGTGGCTAGAAAATCAAAGCTCATTATACTTAGAAGTCCCAGCAAACATGTGAGGAACCTGAACTACGGTCCTCTATGCAAAGACTGTTTTGTTACCTGCAGTTGCATAAAATATGCAGTAAAGTTTATTCCTGTTTTCATCAATATCTGCTGTGGACATTCAATTATTTCTCCCTACCGTTTCTGGGACGGTTGGCAGTAGGACCATTACCCTAAGGAAACTGCATCCTGGCATCACGACAACAGAGGGTTAATACCAACGTACCCTACACTATTACCTGCACCACCTACTCACCACACTAGGCCATCAGCATGTGGGGTCTGGTGGTATTAACCCTTGAATGTTGTGACGCCAGGGTGAGGTTTCCTCAATAGTAATGTTCCTGACACCAACCGTTCCACAAACTGCAGGGAGAAATAACGGAATGTCCACAGCATATTTTATGAAGTAAACTGAAGAAACTTTACTTGCAGGTATTGAATATAAGTCTTTTCAAGAGTGAATCGGGATACAGGTTCCTCACAGGTTTGCTGGGACTTGGAAGCAATGAGCTTTTGATGCTAGCAACTGTGCTATTTTGGAATATTTGAGCTGATAGTAGTCACACAGGATTTAGTAGTTTGAGCTTTGAGTAACTCACGTTTTTTGGCTGTAGGTTCTTAGGCTTTGGGCCTAGCTTGAATTGATGCTGATGAGATATGTGCTTGCTTTCATGTACAGGTCTCGAGAGTGAATTGATTGACTACAGCCCTTTATATAATAAGGGTCTGGACAAAGCTCATTTGTCAGCAAACCTGTAAGTTATGAACCCAGTGAACTCTGGGCACATCACAAGACCTCCAAAGGTCCTTACACGGTTATAATGTATAAAATGCTTATCATGTGACCACTAAGGTCCTATACATTTTCTGTACATTAATTTATGTACACTAAATAACATTTTATATGAGGTGACTACGGGTGAACCCTACAGGAGAGCCCTATGGACATGAGGGGACTCTAGCTGCGGGGACCTTAGACAAGGGACAGGACAAAGTCCTGTACCAGGACACCACAAGCACATAACAGAAGATCATCCACGTAGCTAATAAGCACCACGGATGAGTTCTGTTCTTGCCAGGTGGATAGGAGGAGAGTCATGGCTTTAGCAAATTGGCTAGGAGAGTTTTGGGCCCCTTGGGACATGAGTCCAAGTGTATTGTTGGCCTTCATGGGTGAAGGCAAATGGATACCAGCAACTGGGATCTGAAGAATGCGTTGCTTAGATCAACAGTGAAGTACTTAGCAGTAGGGGCCACCCTTGACAGAGTATGAGGATTAGGTTACAATAGGGGTTTCCAGTACTGTGACTTCATTCACGGCTCTGAGGTCTTGAACCACCCTGAACTTCTCAGGTTCCCCGTTGGCAGTCGTCTTCTTGACTGGGAATAGGGGCGTGTTGCAGGGGGAGGTGTATGGGTGAGAGCCCCATTGTTGACCATAGTTTGGACAGGTTTAGAGAGAGCCTCTGGGCAATCTTAAGTGTGTACTGGGGTTTTCTAGGCAGCGTGGCTCCTGGCTTTAGAGTGACCATGACAGGGGGAACCCTAAGTTTGCCAATATTTTCTGGACCAGTGGACCAGAGGCTTGTTGGGATACGGACAAGTACTTCTGATGGAATTGTGCAGGTAAGGGTTTGCTGAAGAGTCAACATGATCGGGATGGAACAGAGAAATCGTTAGTCTCCAGAGGGGAGGAGATGGATACAGTTCCATCCTTACTAAATTTGATGGAGGCCTGGAGTCTAGAAAGGACATCTGTTGGCTATGCGGAGGGGTTTGGGAATAGGATTGGCTTGGAGGGACTCCATTAACCCCCACACAGGAAACGTCTATTTTTGAGAGAGTATTTAGTTGGCAGATCTTGGGGCCCTTATTCTGTCTGCACCTGTATCTAGAAGAAAGGGTGCCCTTCTTTGGGTAGTGTCACTTTAGCCAGAGGGCCATCATTGTTGTTTGAGGATACTGCCATAGAAGGGGAGTGAGACACAGGCTTGCCTAAATCCTACGGTAGCCGATCCATATGATCTTGGTTGGATCTTTACCCTTGATTTGAGGAGTACCTAGTTCAAATGGGCCAGTGGGTTGCCGGTATTGGTCTTGTGGGGATCCAGCTCTTTTTAGTGATCTACAGTCACTTAAGTTGACCAGGTTTTTTACAGTTAGTTTTTGATGGCGTTCAGGTGGTGAATGGTTGGTGGGCTGATCCCTAGTTACCATGAGAGGGGCGGGCTTCCTGGTGAGAGCTTGGTTAGACTCTATGCCTTTTGCCACTAGGAGTAGGGTGTCAAGTGGCTGCACTCTGCACTCTGCATTCTGTATGGGAGAGGACAAGACCTTTTTTTCACTGGGTCCTTCAGACCATTTACAAAGGCAGAGGATAACATTTGTATAGTATTTCTCAACAGACTCAGTGTTGTCTTGGCTAACATCATGGACGCTAGTTGCTTGATCTGCCAATCTGTCTTGAGACCATTTTAGTAGGCACTCACGGAAGTAGATGCCTGACTAACTGGTTTGTTCGGGATAATATCGCTCCTGGAGATGCGGTTCCATAATTGGCCAGTACGTATCGCCAGTTTTAATTTGACGTAGGCTCTGTAGATCTTTAAATGAAGCTGAGTAGGCTTGTTGAATTTCTCTGATCCTACGGTGAAAGGGTATTGGGTGTTTTTCTGGGTCTGGGAGCTGAGATACAAGGGTGGCTGCTTGAGTTGGCTTGAAAGCAACATGCATAGTAGGGGCATCTAGGGGGCATTGCCCTGTGCATGTCCATTAGGCCATCTCAAGGTATTGTCCATCGGTGTCTCATAACCACTGGATAGATCATAAGATCATAAGGTGACATGCGGAAGTGGGTGGGGGTAATCAGATCTACCTGTCGCTTAGAGCGTGCTACAGGTGCTTCAACACCTGTTGTAAGGGCTTCCCCTGGAGTAAATGGGTAGCTGCCCACTGGGGGTGGTTGCCTTTGGTCTGGTTCTGTATGGAGTGGCTCTGAGTAGTTGATCTGCCACTCCAGCTAACTCTAACCCTCCGGTGGCTACACCGGTCTTGTTCTCCTCCGATTCCTGATCCTCATTCTCCACATTTGCATAGGAGGAAGGATAGGAGTGGGTGGAACATAATAGGAGCCATCAGGATTAAGCACAGGATACATGGGAGTAGGCCTTTCGGGTACAGAAAGATGGCCACTAGGGGTGGAGCTGGAAATGGGAGAACCCATACTTCCAGGTGCACCAAGATGGCCACCATTTCTGGATACAGAAGTTGAGGTTAAGGTTGTTCTGGGAGTAGCAGCATGGCCGCAACCGGAAGTTGGTGACACCCTGGGCAAAGCTGGGTTTGATACCATGGGACACAAAGGGGCAGGCATTTTTGAGTCATTACTGGGGAAGAGACTGGGTGTGGCCTATGGGCACTACAAGCATGGCACGTATCTCCCCAGGGGGCATTCTGGGCACCACAATTAAAACACACCACCCTGGTTCTCCAACATAGGGCAGTGGGTGGCCAAATACATTGATGGGATATGGGGACTTTTTATCAGCATCAAAACAGTTATGATACACATTTTCTTATTTCCATGGTCTATTTCTTGCTGACCATGTCGTGTTATACCATGCTTCTGCCACTTTCAACAGATTATAAACTACTAAACCATTCTTTTCTCTGAGAACTTTCTGCCACTCTTCTGGTTTCAACCTTCCACCAAGTACAGGTTGCATATCACATATTTTCATCGACTTTCCCAACTTTTTTTAAAATTCTCTCCACCCTCTTTCTCTCCCACCAAATCACGTGCTAAAATTCCCTTTTCTGGCTTCACCTGTTTCTGTCCCATCTTTACTTTTGGTTCTCCCAGTGGGAGTCCAAACAAATCTGCTGCTCTGTTCTGCTCTTCTAATTCAGTCTTCTGGCTGTTCTTGGTGGCAGGGTCACCTAACTGGTTCAATGCCCTTTGCTCTTGCTCTACTTTCTATCTCCTTCAAACATAATCCCGGTCTCCAACCTCCTATTGGAAAATGCAAATTCCATCTAAAGGTAACAAAATCTTCTCACCCTGGCCTAACCGGGTGACGTCATAATTCAATTGGATAACCTGGGACAGCAACGTTAAGCAATCTCCAAGCACCATCTGAAACTCCCAACATTAACCCACAGACACAATTATGACATGACATATACAAACAATGTACAATATACTTTCTAGGACAGATCTTATCCTATGTGCTCATGCACATATCCTGGCGGCTTGCCAAATTCCATAATGCCTTCTCTCACAGATACCCTGGAGGAAGGATTATTTTTCCCTGGAATGCAACCTCTCAGAGCCTGTCCATACACATGCACAGTTTCAAGGGAGGGTCACAGGAATGTCTTTTAGGCCGAGGGGCTCAGTGTTATACTTCCCTGTATACACGTACGTTCAAGACCGCCTCCAGGGAGACCCTTTGGACCTCTGGCGTCTAGCACCTAATCCACTAATACCTTGGCGAACAGAAGTATCTGTAGTAACAGTTATTAGTGCACGTACACACACCCACACCTCAACACACATACCCAGGCAACAGACACTTGTGACAGGTCCAGTAAATAGACCTTGAGCAAAAACTATACCTTTCTTTTTGTGGCCTGTGAGGCAATTGGCTAAGTCATAAGGCAAACCAAGCGGGGGAGATGGCGTACTGGCAAGGTTACAAGAAAATTTTGTCCTACTGTACTGCGGAGGTGATCAATCTCCCATCTGTAGCCATCCACGGTTGGTTGGCTCAATGCCTCGTATGTTGCGAGTTGCCTTCCAGAACCAGAACTCGAGGTCCCTGTTTGGGCACCAACTGAAGTAGAATGACTTCCTCAGGTATTCAGTGCTTATCTATTCACGGCCAAATTAATTATAAAGTTATGATGCATGCAGGTTTACCAAATCTATTCTGTTAAAGCGTTTATAAGGCTTCAACATTAACATAAATTACCACCCATGTTATCGATCATGCCGTCTGTCATGCGCTAAGTTCATAGACTTGTTTTTTCGTAAGCGTTGAGTAATCATTTGTTCCTCTTTCCTTCCAGATGGTCAGCCTGACATTTATTGATCGGACATTATCAGGCGTTGTTCCGCACGTATCTTGGTACAGCCATCACAATTTTTTTTACAACACTAATATTAGTAATAAAACAAAGTTAAATCTTGATAGGCTACACTGGAAGGAAGGTTATATGCTATCTGTTACATATGAGCTAGTGTTTGCAAAAGCCAAGCAAACTGTGAAATAGACATATTACTGAATTAAAGTGAAATAGACATTGTATTGAATTATTACATATGATTATGTTTAAATACATTTTCATTCTACTACAGAAGTATGCATAAAACTGCCATATGCTGACCCCTATAATGTTCTTATATTTCCATATACGGGGATGTATGTGGGTTAATTTTTTATTTTTTTTTGTATCTGTAGATTTTATCGGTAGCCCATTTCGTACATTAAAGGGTACCTCTCATCAACTAAACTTTTGATATATTTTAGATTAATGAATGTTGAATAACTTTCCAATAGCATGTTCATGAAAAATATGCTTCTTTCTATTGTATTTTTCCCGATCAGTCCTGTCAGCAAGCATTTCTGACTCATGCTGGAGTCCTAAACGCTCAGAGCTGCCAGCCTGCTTTGTTCACAGCCAAACAGGCTGTGAACAAAGCAGGCTGGCAGCTCTGAGTGTTCTCCTTTGAACAAAGCAGACTGGCAGCTCGTAGTGTTTAGGACTCCAGCATGAGTCTGAAATGCTTGCTGCCAGGACTGGTAGGGAGACCCCTAGTGGTCATTTCTTAAAAGTGGAAAATTAAATAGAAAGAAGCATATTTTTTAATAACATGCAATTGTAAAGGTATTCTGCATACATTAATCTATAATATATCAAAAGTTTTTTTGATGAGGTACCCTTTAAGAATGCGATGCAACCATAAATGTTCAATTTTGGAATTTGATATTTTATGTTTATGTCGTTCACTCTACGGGATCATTAAGATTATAAATGAATAGTTTAGACATTTCTGAATTGGAGCAGCAGTCCTCTGGAATATGAGCACAGAGTTGTTTTAGCAAATAAGCAAGTGGTTATGGTGAATAATAAAATGGATAATAGCAGTGCAAGTACCTATATTAGAATATGTGGCATAGTATTGGAGAATGTAACTGGATTGCGGCACTTTCTAGGAGTACAAGATAAGTCCTTCCACAGTGGGCCCGTTTGGAGGGTACTCCAGCGCTACAAATGGTAATAAAAAAGAGAGGGGTTCCTCCGGTTCAGGTAGAATTAAAGCATTTCTAATAGAAATAGATGCCTGATGTCCGTTGCTAGTCAGGGACGTCGCTTTTTTGGGGTGATGGGCCTCAAAACAGGGATAGCGGGAGAACGCTCCGGCCGGTAGCATCTCAACCTGCTTCCGTCCTCGTGGTAAGTGACTCGATGTTGTGAGTAACTGATAGTGGCGTCACTATGGGGGCACGGAGAGTCCACAAAACTATCGACTCTTTTCGGAAACTTTCGAATTTCCTTCGTTAGGATACGTGATGTGGATGAGATGGCCTATACTTATAGGAGGACGTGGATCTGACTTTTAACCCTTTGTTTACTCCCCTGGATAGGTGAGTCCCTTGATTTGTATGTGATTCAGCGCTGGAGTTTCATGTTAAAGATATGGGTACTACGATATTTATTGCACTGTTTTTGTTAGGATAAAAAGCCAAACAGTTCCATTTCTTCATTAAGACCAAATGGGGCCATAGAATTTAGGTTAAAAATCCATTTGCTTTCTGATCTGGATAATTGTGCAATAAAATTTCCCCCTCGCCAGTGTGGGGCAATTTTTTTCCAGGCCGAAAAAACGGGATCCTATAACTGATTGTTGATGGAATCGTTTATAGTGTGCTGATAAAGGGTGTCCCTCGAATCCCCGTTGTCTATTGTATATATGTTATTTAATTCTAGTTCCTAATGGTCTCTTCATTCTGCCAATATATGTTTTTGCACACAGGCAGATAAATTACCCCTATGGATATGGCTGCAAATTTTGTATTTGGTCTTATCATTCCCATTTTCTACCTCCATAGTTGGGTTAGTGTTTTTTGTAGCCTTGCAGGCACTACATGTTTTACATGGGGAAAAAAAACTTTTTTGATGGATAAAAAATTATTGCTATTTTTTGCTGTTATTAATTTAACAGTGGGAGCAATTTTGATGCCAACAGTCGGTGCTTTTATGGATACAAATGAAGAATTTTGGCAGAATATCTCCCAATATATTATCGCTGCACAGAATGTTCCAATAGTGCTTTACTATTTTCTGAAAGGCAAAGCTTTGATTATTGAATTATGTTATGATAGGTATTTAGATTTTTTTTTGTTCTATATTGTTGGGTTTTTCTTTAAGTATTAAAGATCTCTCCATTTTTCGAATTTGTGCCTGTGTGGTCTCCAGAGGTGCTTCTTCATATCCCTTTGCTATAAATTTTATCCTTTAATGTCTCTGCTTCCTTGTCATATTGGACCAAATCTGTGCAATTCCTGTGCAGTTTAAGGAACTGACTATTGGGTATATTGGTTAACCATATGAGGAGATGACAACTGTCTATTCCAATAAAGCTATTATTATCAGTGGGTTTATGATAAGTGAAAGTGAAGACCTGATTGTCTAAAATGGAAATGGTAAGATCAAGGAAGTTGACAGTCTGGCTGTGTGTGGCTGTAAAATTTAAAAAATATTCATTTTTATTAATAGAAGTTAAAAACGTTTCCACACTATCTGCTCCCCCTTTCCAAATAAAAATGACGTCGTCGATGAATCTCCGCCAGAGGACTAGGTCCGCACCAAGCTGGCCCTCCTGGAAGATGGCGGATTCCTCCCAGAGACCCACGTAGAGATAAGAATAGCTTGGTGCGAACCTCGTCCCCATAGCCGTGCCCCATGTCTGATTATAAAAGGAATCCTCATATTTAAAATAATTGTGGTTTAAAATAAAATTAATACAATCTCCAATAAAATGAATTTGGTCATCAGGCATGTTTCCCAATTTAAAAAAAAAAAAATATTCAGATGCCACTCGTCCCTTAGAGTGTTCTATAACTGTATATAAAGATGTTATATCAAGAGTACCGATAATATAATCGTTCCATACAGTTTCCTGTAAAAGTTGTAATATATGTGCCGTGTCCTTTTAAATAAGCTGGAAGTTTTTCCACACATGGCTGTAAGTGCATGTCTATATATTTCGATAAATTTGAGGTAATACAGCCGATGCCGGAGACAATAGGTGGGATTCTGAGCATCCTTGTGGATTTTAGGAATTTGATAGAATACTGGTATTATAGGATCACTTATCAAAATGAAATCTCTTTCCTTATTAACCCCTTAAGGACCAGGGTTTTTTCCGTTTTTTGCATTTTCGTTTTTTTGCTCCTTGCCTTTAAAAAATCATAACTCAATTTTGCACCTAAAAATCCATATGATGGCTTATTTTTTGCGCCACCAATTCTACTTTGTAATGACATCAGTCATTTTGCCCAAAAATCTACGGTGAAACGGGAAAAAAAATCATTGTGCGACAAAATTGAAAAACGCTGTTTTGTAACTTTTGGGGGATTCCGTTTCTATGTAGTACATTTTTCGGTAAAAATGACACCTGATATTTATTCTGTAGGTCCATACGATTAAAATGATACCCTACTTATATAGGTTTGATTTTGTCGGACTTCTGGAAAAATCATAACTACATGCAGGAAAATTAATGTTTAAAATTGTCATCTTCTGACCCATATAACTTTTTTATTTTTCAGTGTATGGGGCGGTATGAGGACTCATTTTTTGCGCCGTGATCTGAAGTTTTTAACAGTACCATTTTTGCATTGATAGGACTTATTTATCGCTTTTTATTCATTTTTAAATGATATAAAAAGTGACACAAAATGCACTATTTTGGACTTTGGAATTTTTTTGCGCGCACGCCATTGACCGAGCGGATTAATTAATGATATATTTTTATAATTCGGACATTTCCGCACGCGGCGATACCATATGTTTATTTTTATTTTTATTTACACTGTTGTCTTTTTTATTGGAAAAGGGGGGTGATTCAAACTTTTAATAGGGGAGGAGTTAAATGATCTTCATTTTTTTTTTTCACTTTTTTTTTTGCAGTGTTATAGGTCCCATAGGGACCTATAACACTGCACACACTGATCTTCATCATTGATCACTGGTTTCACATAAGAAACCAGTGATCAACGATTCTGCCGCATGACTGCTCATGCCTGGATCTCAGGCACTGAGCAGTCATTCGGCGATCGGACAGCGAGGAGGCAGGAAGGGGCCCTCCCGCTGTCCTGTCAGCTGTTCGGGATGCCGCGATTAGCCGCAGCTATCCCGAACAGCCCGACTGAGCTAGCCGGGAACTTTCGCTTTAACTTTTAGCCGCGCGGCTCAGCTCTGAGCGCGCGGCTAAAGGGTTAATAGCGCACGGCGCCGCGATCGGCGCTGCACGCTATTAGAGGCGGGTCCCGGCTTCACTATGACGCCGGCCCGCCGTGATATGACGCGGGGTTACTGTGTAACCCCGCGTTATATCAGAAGAGCAGGACCAAGGACGTACCGGTACGTCCTTGGTCCTTAACCCCTTAAGGACCAGGCCATTTTATACCTTAAGGACCGGAGCGTTTTTTGCAATTCTGACCACTGTCACTTTAAACATTAATAACTCTGGAATGCTTTGTTATCATTCTGATTCCGAGATTGTTTTTTCGTGACATAGTCTACTTTAACTTAGTGGTAAAATTTTATGGTAACTTGCATCCTTTCTTGGTGAAAAATCCCAAAATTTGATGAAAAAAATGAAAAATTTTCATTTTTCTAACTTTGAAGCTCTCTACTTGTAAGGAAAATGGATATTCAAAATATATTTTTTTTGGGTTCACATATACAATATGTCTACTTTATGTTTGCATCATAAAATTTGAGTTTTTACTTTTGGAAGACACCAGAGGGCTTCAAAGTTCAGTAGCAATTTTGAAATTTTTCACAAAATTTTCAAACTCACTATTTTTCAGGGACCAGTTCAGTTTTGAAGTGGATTTGAAGGGTCTTCATATTAGAAATACCCCATAAAAGACCCCATTATAAAAACTACACCCCCTAAAGTATTCAAAAAAACATTCAGTAAGTGTATTAACCCTTTAGGTGTTTCACAGGAATAGCAGCAAAGTGAAGGAGAAAATTCAATCTTCATTTTTTACACTCGCATGTACTTGTAGACCCAATTTTTGAATTTTTGCAAGGGATAAAAAGGAGAATTTTTACTTATATTTGAAACCCAATTTCTCTCGAGTAAGCACATACCTCATATGTCTATGTTAATTGTTCGGCTGGCGCAGTAGATTGCTCAGAAGGGAAGGAGCGACAAATGGCTTTTGGGGGGCATGCCGCATTTAGGAAGCCCCTATGGTGCCAGGACAGCAAAAAAAAACACATGGCATACCATTTTGGAAATTAGACCCCTCGGGGAACGTAACAAGGGGTAAAGTGAACCTTAATACCCTACAGGTGTTTCACGACTTTTGCATATGTAAAAAAATATATATTTTTTTTTTACCTAAAATGCTTGTTTTCCCAAAAATTTTACATTTTTTAAAAGGGTAATAGCAGAAAATACCCCCCAAAATTTGAAGCCCAATTTCTCCCGAGTACGGCGATACCCCATATGTGGCAGAAAATTTGCTACGGCAGAAAATTTGACGCAGCTCAAACTTGCAGCCGGATGCTTACTGTAATCCTCCGCCCATGTGAGTGTACCCTGTACGTTCACATTGGGGGGGCGGGAACATCCATCTGTTGCAAAACTACAACTCCCAGCATGTACGGTCTATCAGTGCATGCTGGGAGTTGTAGTTTTGCAACCGCTGGAGGCTCCGTTTTGGAAACAGTGGCGTACCAGACGTTTTTCATTTTTATTGGGGAGGGGAGGGGGGCTGTGTAGGGGTATGTGTATATGTAGTGTTTTTTACTTTTTATTTTATTGTGTGTTAGTGTAGTGTAGTGTTTTTAGGGTACAGTCACATGGGCGGGGGGTTCACAGTAGTTTCTCACTGGCAGTTTGAGCTGCGGCAGAAATTTTGCCGCACCTCAAACTTGCAGCCGGATACTTACTGTAATCCTCTGCCCATGTGAGTGTACCCTGTACGTTCACATTGGGGGGGGGGGGGGGACATCCAGCTGTTGCAAAACTACAACTCCCAGCATGTACGGTCTATCAGTGCATGCTGGGAGTTGTAGTTTTGCAACAGCTGGAGGCACACTGGTTGTGAAACACAGAGTTTGGTAACAAACTCAGTGTTTTGCAACCAGTGTGCCTTCAGCTGTTGCAAAAAGCTACAACCCCCAGCATGTACGGACAGCGGAAGGGCATGCTGGGTGTTGTAGTTATGCAACAGCTGGAGGCATACTGCATTGGCTGGGGATGCTGGGGATTGTAGTTATGCAACAGCTGGAGACACACTGGTTTGCTACTTAACTCAGTGTGCCTTCAGCTGTTGCAAAACTACAACTCTCAGCAGTCACCGACAGCCAACGGGCATGCTGGGAGTTGTAGTTATGCAACCAGCAGATGCACCACTACAACTCCCAGCATGCACTTTAGCTGATTGTGCAAGCTGGGAGTTGTAGTTACACAACAGCTGAAGGTACACTTTTCCATAGAAAGAATGTGCCTCCAGCTGTTGAAAAACTACAAGTCCCAGCATGCCCATAAGGGCATGCTGGGAGTTGTGGTGGTCTGCCTCCTGCTGTTGCATAACTACAGCTCCCAGCATGCCCTTTTTGCATGCTGGGAGCTGTTGCTAAGCAACAGCAGGAGGCTGTCACTCACCTCCAACGATCCTCGCCGCACAGGTCAGTCCCTCGTCGTCTCCGCCGCCACCGCTGCTCCTGGGGCCCCGATCCCAACAGGGGCGCCGGGGATCGGGGTCCCCAGCACCAGGGGTGCACGTCCCGCACCCGCTCATGTCCTCCGGAAGAGGGGCGGAGCGGGTTGCGGGAGTGACACCCGCAGCAGGCGCCCTGATTGGTCGGCCGGTAATCCGGCCGACGAATCAGGGCGATCGTGAGGTGGCACCAGTGCCACCTCACCCCTGCTGGCTCTGGCTGTTCGGGGCCGTCTCTGACGGCCCCGATCAGCCAATAATTCCGGGTCACCGGGTCACTGGAGACCCGATTGACCCGGAATCCGCCTCAGATCGCTGGACTGAATTGTCCAGCGATCTGCGGCCATCGCCGACATGGGGGGGCATAATGACCCCCCTGGGCGATATGCCCCGATGCCTGCTGAACGATTTCAGCAGGCATCGGGGACCGTCTCCGCTCCAGATGGTTGCGGGGGGCCGGTAAAACACATGACGTTCTCATACGTCATGTGTCCTTAAGGACTCGGAAATGGAGACGTATGAGAACGTCATGTGTCCTTAAGGGGTTAAGGAGTATTCCCGCTTGGGTACCCTCCTCTATTAATTTTATCAGTTGTTCTTTAAATTTAGATGTTGGATTCCCCTCTTAATTTTTCGTATGTCTTTGAATCATTAAGAAGGCGCATACATTCCTTATGGTACATGTCTCGATTGAGGAGAACAATGCTACCCCCTTATCCGCCGGGCGTATTATGATTTCATGATTGGTTTGAAGTGATACAATGGCCTTCTGTTCTTTCATAGTTTAAATTATGTGTTTGGTATTTCTGATTTATTTTCAATTTTCTCAGGTCTGATGTCACCATATTTTCAAAAGAATACATGGCGTGGGAGTATTCTTGCTGGGGGAAAAAAGGTGGATGGATAATGGAGGTGGCTGTACTGTATGGGGCAATGGAAGTGGCTATACTATTAGATGTAGTGATGGTATTTTTCATGAGAATTTTTTTTTTTTTTAGTTAAATTTCTCATACATTTTTTAAGGCTAATGTATGTGTTAAATTTGTTTAGATGGCATGTGGGTGCAAATTTTAGACCTTTTTGGATAAGTTCTGTTTCTCCTATGGTAAGTGGTTACTGAGATTATATATTTTGTTGTGAGTCATCTCACTATAGCTATTTTTCCTAGTGCGTACTCCTATTTTTTTCTAATTTACAAATCTGTTTAACTTTCGGGAGCCAGTTGAGATATAGAGAGATAGAGAGAGAGAGTTTTTTCCTGGAATACCCCTTTAAGCCCTCCCAAAGGACACTATTAGAAGCAATCAATAATTTGCTTTTGCTGTTCACTGCTAAGTTACTGCATAGCTTTGATCAGTGCTCCAGACGCTCTGCTTATACAGCCTGCAATACTGTATAAGAGGAGCCGAAGACCACAGCATGGAGGTACAGAGAGGCCCTAGACACCATCCGACCACTCTGTCAACCCCCCCCCCCCCCCCCCTATGTGATCCAACTGCCGGGGGGGCGGCGGCGTTTCCCTGAGTCCATTGAGGTAACTGTCAACCTTTATTTCAGGCCTAAGATGCAGCTTTCAGCATTAATCACAACATCTAAAGAGAGAACATCAGGGTGATCTCAGCCAGGACCTGCCATCTACGAATTGAGCACAGATTATCATGCCTTGCATCTTCTAGGGGTTAATCAGCTTACATTTTTTTTTTTTTTTCCCTACAGGGAAAAGCTCTTGTCCGAGGAAGTTGAGGCCGGATGAGCTGGCATTGGTATTGACAAATGCAGAACCCGCTTTCAAAGAGGCCATACAAATGGCAGAAAATTATACAATACTGAAGAGTGAAAAATTGATTCTCAACTTTCTGGAATGCCTTATATTTAGAAAATTTCAGAGACCTGGGGTGATCGAAAACATGAATGCAAGTAAACTGTGATTTTTTTTTTGATCAGTCATTTAGCCATGTACCCCGCTTAATTCTAGTGTACACAAAAATTATATAAGGTTAAGGCTGTAGAGAGATAAAAAAAAAAAAACTATACTTGCCTATGCCTAGTCCCTCACAGAATCCGCTAAAGCTTCTGCGAGGGTCCTTCTTGTCTCTCAATGTTCATCTCTCCTGTGTCATGACTGACTGTGGAACAGCGATAGTGAGCCCTAAACTGACCCTTAAAACACTCTCTCCCTGCCCATACACCTTAAGCGGTGAATCGACAACTTTGAGCCGGTCCCTGCTTGCGCTAAAGTGCAGTGGTGTAAAAACACATAATATACATAGTCTGTTACAGGCCAGAACAGAAACTGGTATATCTGGTTGACTAGTAGTTTTCAAACAGAATACAAATACTGACAGGGTAGAATACAAACAGGCAAACTGATAAGGAAACATAGGACACAGTTCACACTGGGACACAGAGCAAACTGGATACCCCACAAAAGGAGTAGCCATTAATGATAAAGCCAAATAGACTACTGACCAATGGGCACACTCCACAGTTTGGTCAGGATGCTGACCCAGTAGGAAACAAATATAAAACACAGAACTTCATAAGAACGGATACAAGAACACCAAACTCTACAACATAGAGGAATACTAGTCAGGATAATTCTCAAGATAAAAGACTGGTGTCCTGGAGTCTATTTAGACTCATCGGGGGAAATTTATCAAAACCTGTGCCGAGTAAAGCTTGTCCAGTTGCCCATAGCAACCAATCAGATCGCTTCTTTCATTTTTAGGAAGGCCTGTGAAAAATGAAAGAAGCGATCTGATTGGTTGCTATGGGCAACTGGACAACTTTACCTCTGCACAGGTTTTGATCTCCCCCATCCAGTTCTAAACGGGAATTCTAAAATACAGAGCACGGATAACACTAGCAAGACTTACTCAGTGTGAACACAGACAAAGCTGCTATATAACCATGGCTAAAACCCTAGATAAAATTACATGATAGATACAAGGTAAATGCTCAAGCACATAGCCAGACTATTGGACAGACAGACATAGTGGCATTAAACAAAATAACCAGTACTGAATGCAGGAGAAGTCCGGCTTAAAATAGACACACCCGAGTTCGCATTCGTTCAGAGCATTAACCATTCCCTATCTAGGGAGAATAGAAAACTGCTCTGAACATCCTAGTGTGAATACACACCTAAGCAAAAAATACAAAAACAAATAAACAGACATTACATCCTGCCTGCCTCCTCAGAGCAGAACCTGCCTTCTCAGCTAATTACTGGCTATGGCGAGTTTTGTTCCGACCTTTCGTCTCAAGAGCAGGCATCGAGGGCCCGAAAGAAGCTGTTGGGGACCTGTAGGAGACGAGAGATAAAGTATTTTATAATGATTTATTATTATTATAGCGCTCTTGGTTCCTGGGTGCTGTACATATAAGGAATAAAATGCAAACAAATGTAAAATGAATGCAATACAAAAGTAAAGTGCAGACTGATAGAGGGCCCTAGTGGGTCGTAAGTGGCTGTCCTAGTGCAGTGACAACAGGGTGTGTCAGGGTAGTGAGATCCAGTGTATTGGGGGGGGGGGGAGAAGAACAGAAGTCTTGGAAATGGTTGTGTGAGGTAAAGACGAGGGAGAACACAGGTGAAGTTCTTGAGAGGATGAGAGATTGCAGGAAGAGGAGATCTCAAATGTATGCAGGAGAAAGATTGTGGATATCATGGTGAACAGTTTAAAGGAGTACTCCCCTAGACATCTTATCCCCTATCCAAAGATCGTGGCGGTCCCCAATCTCAGCTGTGGCACCCCAGACATCTGGTGCACGGAGCGAACTTCGCTCCATGCTGGCTAACTGACTATGCGATGTCACGGTCATGCCTGCCTCAATGCAAGGGTATGGGGGGGGGGGGGCGTGAGTGCCCCTTCCATAGACTTGCATTGAGGGGGCATGGCTGTGACATCACGAGTGGGGACATCACAAGCCTCTGGCGCTGCACCCGATGCTCTAGACGAATGCCGGGTGCAGCAGGCATATCACTGGGGACCCCCACGATTGGGAATCTTATCCCTTTTTCTTTGGATAGGGGATAAGATGTCTAGGGGGGCGGGGGGAGTACCCCTTTAACCCCTTAAGGACCAAGCCCATTTTAACCTTAAGGACCAGGCCAATTTTATTTTTGTTCATTTTTTTCCTCCTCGCCTTCTTAAATCCATAACTCCTTTATATTTCCATCTAGAGACCCATATAAGGGCTTGTTTTTTGCGTGACCAATTGTACTTTGTAATGAAACCTCTAATTTTACCATAAAATGTACGGCAACCCCAACCCCCCCCCCCCCCGGCAAAAAAATTTTTTTAGGGAGGAAATTTTTATGAAAACCACAATTTTGCACATTTTGGAAGGTTTTGTTTTCACACTATACACTTTACGGTAAAAATGACATGTGTTCTTTATTCTGTGGGTCAATACGATTAAAATGATACCCATGGCTAGATACACTTTTTTTTTTTATATATTTTTGTACCGCTTTAAAAAAATCAAACTTTGTGTACAAAATCAGTAATCTAAAATCGCTCTATTTTGATCACCTATAACTTTCATTTTTCCATATATAAAGCAGTATGAGAGCTAATTTTTTTTTTGTGCTGTCATCTGTACTTTTTATCGATCCCACATTTGCACATATAAACTTCAAATGTGACAGCTGCATTTTTGAACTTTTATATTTTAACGTTTATGCCATTCACCATAGGGGATAATTAACATATTTTGATTTACGCACGGGGCAATACCAAATATGTTTGTTAAAAAAATTACGCTTTTTGGGGGTAAAATAGGAAAAACTGACGATTTTCAATTTTATTCGGGAGGGGATTTTTCACTTTAATTTTTTTTTTATTTTTACATTTTTCAACTTTAATTTTACACTTATGTCCCCATAGGGGACTATCTATAGCAATCATTTGATTGCTAATACTGTTCAGTGCTAGGCATAGGACATAGCAACGATCAGTATTATCAGTAATCTTCTGCTCTGCTCGATATCAGACCAGAGCAGAAGACACTGGGACACAGCCGGAGCCAGGTGAGGGGACATTCGGCCACCATGCTGGATGATCGGATCACCGCCACAGCGCTGCGGGCAATCCAATCATCCATTCAAAGTACCGCACTGCCACAGATGCTGTGATCTGTATTGATCACGGCATCTGAGGGGTTAATGGTGGGTCTAGCAGCCAGCAGCCGGAACCTGCCTTGTATGATTCAAGCACCGTTCCGATGCTCGCGGTCATACACAGGACGTAAATGTACGTCCTGGTGCCGGAAGTCCCGCCAAACCAGGACATTTACGTCCGTGGTCATTAAGGGGTTAAACTGAATTGCTTGGGCATTGGGTAGCCAGAGAGGAGCAGAGTTCAGGATGGATTAGAGGGGTTCAAGAGTGTTTGTTGGAATGCTACAGAAGAGAATGTTGCAGTAGTCAAAACAGAAGATGAAAAGGGCTTGAAGTAGTTTAGATGAGTAAGGGTTAAGGAAAGCTGATTCCAGAAATGGTTTTTGAGGTGAAGGTGTAAGGTCTGGATGTAGGGTTTAAATATTTTTTTCACAACTTTAGCAATCTGGAAAGAATTTTCGGGATGCTGAGATACATTTAAACTTCACATTTTGTTGTAGATCGATGAGTTGAAGAGATCTGCTTATTGTGAAGATTGTTAGCATATCCGTACATGAACACAAGACCGGGGCACACCAAATTGCAGTTCTGATTTTAAGCAAAGAAGAAAGAGTAAGTATTTTACAATATACTGTCTGTATGTGTCACACTGGCCAGGCATTACATTCCGCACTCGGGTCAGTTGAGGAGTGGCATTTCATTCCTGCTCAGCCTTCTGGCTCTGGGTCTTTATTTCAGCTTTGTTCTGGTTCTAGTCCTTTGTTTCAGTTCAGACTTGTTACTTTTTCTTAGCCATGGCTTTTTAGTTCCATCCTCTTTTTTTTTTGTTTAGCTTTTGGCCTAGTCCTGTTTGTTAAAGCGAACCCATCAGATCAACAAACTTTTTTTTTTGTTTGTTTTAATACAGTGACCCCCCTGACCTACGATGGCCCCGACATATGATCAAAAAAATATGAAATTTTTTATTTTTTTTTGTCAGGGCCATAGCATTAAGTGCTATCCGGCAGCGCAAAATGCTTAAGCTGCTGCCGGATAGCAGCTTAATGTTCCCCGTGTGGTGCGGTAAGTATTACTTACCCCTCCACGATGCTCCGGGGTGCCCTCCGGGTCCAGCGCTGGTCTTCCGGTGTCTTCTCGGCCCTCTCCGATGACGTCTATACGCTACTGCGCACATCATCCAATAGGAATGGCGTACGCATCGGCGTAATGACATTACCAGGCAGGCCCAGTAAGGCCTTGCGGAAGACAGCAGAGGACCGGAGAAGACCAGGAGAGCCCAGCGGAGGCCCGGGGTCACAATCACGAGCGGCGGGGACAGGTGGGTACAGCTTCCTATACTTTACATTGCACGAATCCCTCAACAAACGATGGCTCGTTTGGAACAAATTACCATCGTATGTTGAGGGACCACTGTACATCACTCAGTACCTAATCCTGACCATGTACATCTAATTTTTGCATCTAGCACCTTTTATTTTATTACTTTTAATTTAGCTCGCTAGTCTGAATTCCTCTCAAAGGGAGGGGGCGTGGTCTCACTGTGCAGGTCTCCGCCCCCTCCCTCAGTATGCTGTCTGCTCACATCTCCCCCAGCATTATCAAAACTACAACTCCCAGCTTGTCCTCACTGACAGTAGCGGGACACAAGCTGACAGTGGGAGGATTTTTCCTCCAGCTGTAAGCCCTGCACTCACAGCTGTTAATCAAGGAAGTGTGTCCATGACATAGGTGATGACGCATGGACACAGCAGGATTAGTAAGTGTCCAAGCAGGCAGGGGGGGGGCAGTTGTTTGACTGGCTTTTTCAGTATGAAATGCTGAATTTTCTAATGAAAGCATTTGCAAAACCTGTCAACATTTTTTGTATCTGACAGTGGCCATTTAATGATTTGTCTGTACTATGGTCAGTTCAAATCGATCTAGTTTGTATGTTATCTGAATCTGTATCTTGATGTGTATTCATGATTAGTGAGGTGTTCTCCGCAATGTTATGGGTCCTGAAACATTGCTTTTTGCTCTACCCCTATACCTAGTGTTTTATGTTTAGTCTTGTATTATTCATTCCCTGTGTATCCTGATCTGTATAGAATCTTGACTGATATTCATACCTGCTTGGTTTGTGTTTTACCACGGTATGAATCCTGATCCATTGCTTATCTAGCTTTGCCCCTATACCTGGTGTGTTTCTGCATTCAGTCTTGTGTGACCATGCACCAGTGTATCCTTATCTGTATAGTGCCCACCCATTCTCATTCATGGTAAACCTGCCGCTATATCTCCTGGTAACCTGATTTGTCATGACCCTCATACCTGCTGTATATTGCTTTGGTCCTGAGGCTGTTGTCTGTACGCTATATACCTGCTGCTATATCTTCCTTATATCTGTCTGTTACTACTTTGCATTCTTGCCATTATATATTCTCCTGATTCCCTGTTTGCTTGTTAACCCTTTGCATCCTTGCCTGTTTCCTCATCTCCATACAGTTAGTTTTGTTTATTATTTTGACTTGTGACGCCCATGCACTTTAGCCCAGCCCAGGACCATGGCCAGTTGTCGATCCGCTGTCTTTGGAGGTTATCCAAGTAGGCTGGGAAAGGGGTTCTGGGTGAGCTCAGGACCACACTATTCCCTACTTGGGGTGATCCGATGTATCTCTCCCTTTTTATTTGAGCTATCATTGCCTTAACATTATTTATTCCTTTTTTTTTTTTTTTTTTAGGTGGTTCAAAATCTACCATGATAAAGTGAGACCTACGTTTCTAAGGCATGACAAAGAGATACAAAACTTTCCTCTCCTCCTCTGGGGATAAAATCTACAATGTTTCTAATGATATTGGCAGATTTCATAAAAAGTAGGTATTTTTCTCATGTTTCTATTCTACATGGAAATGTTTTGAACTTATTTTGAATATTTTCTTTTTTTTGTAGATTTGGAACAAAACCAGTGACAAGCCAGCAAGTCAGAAGAAACGCTGAAACCTTTGTGGCTTGTAACTCCAAAAACAGCAATGATAAAGACATATTTGCTAAATACCTGGCTCACTCAAACGCTACGGCTGAGCGAATATACAGGGAGAAGACCATGGAGAAAGCCTCTTTGATAACCTCAAGACTTGCTAATGACCTCCAAGAGGAGCCAACCACCAGAAAGTAGCTGAAGAGTAGTAAGGGTGCATTCACATCACGATTTTACCATCCCACTTCTTCTCACGATTTTTAACTTTGAAATCGTACAAACCTGCATGCCAAGTCGTATCCATTGACTTCCATTCATTAATGATAAACAAATGCATCAGTTTTGATCCGCATCCGATTTTGCACGATATAAGATCGGACATAAAATCGTGGTTGTCCACGATTTTTTGTTCAGATTCAAAATCAGATAGAAATGGCGTCCGATTTCTTTATTGAGGTCAATGTAAATCACATGAAATCGTGACTGTGCAATTCTATCAGATTAATCGCACACGATTGTGTATTTTTTAAAATTAATTTATTTTATTATTTTTTGTACGGATGCGCAGTAGACTTTGGAGAGTGCTAGAAACCACTAGATTCTTCTTCTCAGGATGCTCTGATATCTCAATCTCTAATCTCCCTCCCACACAGGAACTATCTGAGGAGACAGGCTGCCATATTGTTACACAGAAAATATTGAAGAGCCCTACCCTGATCTGCAGAAAGTGAGTAAAATACATGATTATACACATAATGACTGAACGATATTTTTGTGCATTTGCAAACTGTGTGGTGTTAGGGTCAGCAATTATAATGGTATATTTTATGTAGTGTGCTCTACCAATGCATGTCTCATGTAAAGTTGGTGTTTTTCTTATTAATCTTTTTAAAAATTATATCTAAAAAACAAATTATCAATGTTTTCTGAAGAGGATCTTAGAAATGGCCATGAATCCATAATAACGGGTAAATTTTTTTTTTAAGTCATTGCTGTAAATGTTGGCACCCCTGAAATTTTTCAATAAAATGAAGTATTTCTCACAGAAAAGGATTGCAGTAACACATGTTTTGCTATACACATGTATTCCCTTTGTGTGTATTGGAACTAAACTAAAAAAGAGGAAAAAAGCAAATTGGACATAATGTCACACCAAACTCCAAAAAATGGTCTGGACAACATTTTTGGCACCCTTTCAAAATTCTGGAAAAATAAGATACTCGTTTAAACTCACATGGGACAAGTAACAGATATGGGCAATATAACAATTACACCTGAAAGCAGATAAAAAGGAGAGATGTTCACTTAGTCTTTGCATTGTGTGTCTGTGTGTGCCACACTAAGCATGGACAACAGAAAGACAAAAGAACTGTCTGAGGAAATGAGAACCAACATTGTGGAAAAATATTAACAATCTCAAGGTTAAAAGTCCATCTCCAGAAATCTAGATTTGCCTTTTTCCACAGTGCACAACATTATCAAGAAGTTTGCAACCCATGGCACTGTATTTTGAACAGTAGACTTTTCTTGTTTGCCAAACATTTTAGAGATTTATTTTTCTGATTGTCTTGTGCATATCCATTACGAACTGTGTGAGGTCGAAGGGCTCAGTCCGAAATTGGGACTCTTGGACAGGAGGGATAAGCAGTCACTCGACAAAACGACATCAGTGGTGTTGATGACAATGTTGGATTCGGCAGGTGTCACTAGTCTCTCCACGAGACCCCCTTTCTCTTTATTGCAGCGCTTACTACTTTTCCTCCCTCTGCCCCTCCGGGTTTTTCACCTAAAGGGGCCGGATCGGGGGCATTAGATGGTACTACAGGCAACTGACGGTTGGTGGCTTAATCAGACTGGGTGGTATCAGTCTGTGGTCCAGAAATCGGATGACAGTCTTCTGGTGTTATATCTTTTCCTCTTCATAGGACCCCGTTGATTCCATCTGGATAGAGACTCTTTAGAATTCCATGTGAAACTTGGTTAGTCGTAATCAGTTTTCTCTCTGACAAACTTTTTTTTTTTCCTCATTTATTTCTGCCTGTGTCATCTTTTTCTCCAGCTTTTAAAAAAAAGTGGTAGCAGTGGTCTCGCTCACTCTTGTCGGATACTCTATTTTAGTGCGGCATAGCTCAGCGGTAACTGAATTATATTCACTCAGTTTTTTTTTTTTTTGAGAATGTTTGTAAGACTTTCGCATGGTCGTGATGTGCTTGTTCCCATTCTTACATGAACTCAGGATTTTCAGTAAATTGCGAGGGGAACTTATACCTGTGTAACCCCCTAGGGGCTCTGGCACTGCTCTCATGAGCCTGGAGAGAATTTATAGTCCAATTTAATTTCAAATAGAGCTCCACTTCATGCACCTACCCTTATTGCAGTGGTGCACATAGCCAGTTCACAAGTCTAAATGATAGAACTGAAGAAAAGACAGTGGCCATTCACTCACCATTCAGGGGTCTTTATTGAAGATATCGGTGGACATACATGGCTTCAGCAAGCAGGGTCTGGAGGCAGGGGTCTCGGGACAGTACTGTTTCACGCACAGCGGGCTCTTCCACCAGCCGATACACCGGCGTGGACGCACCTCAATTAAGTACGTGGGTCACATCAAGAAAGTAGTCATGACAACACCCAAACAAAAACAAAGCCATTTGATAAACTGTGAGGAATACAAAATCAATGGGCTCAAAGGTATGTAATGGGCACATGACAATGATACTACCTGTTTAAAACTCGCAGGTTTAGAAAGTCAATCCTCCTGTGTATGGTGGAGATCGGAACAACCTCTTATTAAAAAGTTAGGCTCATTGGATCGTACAACTTGATGCGACTGGAGTCCTTGGACTGAACGATTGGTTTGAGTTGCTCCCATTCTTGTAAAAATCTCTTAATTATAGGTCTTGCATACCTTTGTGCCCATGGATTTTGTATGCTGCACAGTTTATCCCATGGCTTTGTTTTTGTTTGGGTGTCATGACTACTTTCCAGACGTGACCCACGTAATTAATTGAGGTGTGTGTGTGTCTCCACGCCGGTGTATCGGCTAGTGGAAGCGCCCGCTGTGCGTGAAACAGTACTGTCCCGAGACCCCTGTCTCCAGACCCTGCCCGCTGAAGCTATGTATGTGCACCGATATCTTCAATAAAGACCCCTGAATGGTCAGTGCTGGCCGCTGTCTTCAGTTCTATAATTGGAAAGAAGATGGACCTGAGGACTGACCAGCTGTAGGGCCGCTCAGAAGGGAACGCTGGAAAGAATGTTTTTTATATTCAATATTTTTTGCAGTAGGGCAGGATCCAACAGGAATAGTGTACACTAGACTATTCCATAATTTTTTTTATTTTTTTTTTATCCGTTAGCCATCCTCTATTGTTAGGAGCCAGAAAAGTAAAAAAAAATCTTCAAATAATTTGTCTCGTCAATTTTCAGTTGCGGTATGTATACAATTTGTTTGTGCATCTGAATAAATAAATTGTATTGAACTAATTTGTATGATAGTATACATGAGCTTGGGCATGTGCTGATACCAGCTCAGGTATGTTGTAATCTGATTTTGGATTTGTCAATGTATAGGTCTACATTCTATTCTAATTTTTTGTTTTTTTTACTGACCAGAAACAAAAAAAAAAAAACCTCCAACGTTGATAGAGTGCCTGATTTCCCAACAGAGGAATTGATATTACTAGTTCAGGACAGACCCGCCCCTTGGGATCATACAAATGAAAAGCATGCAGATAACTTTTACACAAAAAGATGTAGGGGACTGTCTTATACCCAATTAAGATTTATCTTCAAACATCAAGAGAATTTGGTTTGTAGATGATTAAAAATATATATACCGTATCTTAAAATATATATCCATTTCTTGCATGAGTAATATTTTTTTATATTTTTTTCAGACAAAACAATGCAGCAAAAATGGCATTCAGTACGAGATGCATTCAAGCGATTTTTGTACAAAAGAGAAGGCAGCCACCAGTGGATCTGGTGCACCAAACATTGAAGTTTAGAAATATGCTCCTAATCTTCAATTTCTACAAAAAAATGTTTTGCCATTCGGAAGTGCATATATTATATATGTATAGTTGTGTATATATTATAATATATATATTAGTGCTATAGATGTGCTGCAGTCAAATTTTAAAATGGTGGTATGTATGAAAAATATTTGTGGTAATTATCAACTTATCACGTAGGACAACATGCAGTGTTTCAGCATTGGAAAAGAATAAATCACATGCAGTGTTTTCCACCCAACCAGAGAGCCCAACAGCTGCTGAAGAAGCAAAGTCAAATAGAATTCAAATGCAACATTTCAGAAGACTTCTTTGAAAAGATGCTGAATATAGGGAAAGTCTAATTTTGGAGGTGATGCAGAAAACTGAAGAGTTTTGAAGGCAAACATATGGCACCTGTCAGAATGTTGTGTTTAGAAGGAGGGTGGAGTGGTGATAACAGAAAGTTACGGTCAGCATTTTATTTATCACTTCTTCCAGGTATGTCTAAAATTACACTCGGAGAAGTTACATTTTAGGAGCAAAATCATTGCTTTAATGTGTGATTTCGATAAAAACCAATGTAGAACGTCCTCCACGTTTCAGGAACCTTCTCAAACGCATCAGCATCATATTCATAGCTACCCCCATCAATATTCTATGGAAAGCCCTAGTGTTAGCACTTCTGAAATCGTTGAATTCCAAAACATTTAGGTATCTATAGTGTTAAATTTTTTTATTTTTAACCCCTTCATGACCCAGGGTTTTTCAGTTTTTGCACTTTCGTTTATTCCTCCTTACCTTTAAAAAAACCATAACTTTCAATTTGCACCTAAAAATCCCTATAATTGCTTATTTTTTGCGCCACTAATTCTACTTAGTAATGACATCAGTCATTTTACCCCAAAAATGTACGGCGAAACGAAAAAAATAATTGTGAGACAAAATTGAAGAGAAACACCATTTTGTAAATTTTGGGGGCTTCCGTTCCTACGCAGTACATTTTTCGGTAAAATATACACCTTATGTTTATTCTGTAAGTCCATACGGTTAAAATGATACCCTACTTATATAGGTTTGATTTTGTCGTACTTCTGGAAAAAATCATAACTACATGCAGGAAAATTTATACATTTAAAATTCTCCTCCTTTTTAGCGGTATCATTTTTGTATTCAGACATTTTGATCGCTTTTTATTCATTTCTTCATGATATAAAGTGACCAAAAATACGCTATTTTGGACTGAGTTTTTTGGCGCATATGCCATTGATCATGTGGTTTAATTAACTATATATTTTTATAAATCGGACAATTCCACACGCGGCGATACCACATAGGTTTTTGTTTTTATTTACTGTTTTTTTTTTTTTTTTTTTAATGGGGGAAAAGGGGTGAATACATTTTTTATTAGGGAAGGGGTTAAATGATCGTAACTTTTTTTTTTTTTTTTTTTTTTTGCAGTGTTATAGGTCCCATAGGGGCCTATAACACTGCACACACTGATCTTACATTGATCACTGCTTTCTAATAGGAAACCAGTGATCAATGATTCTGCCACTTGACTGCTCATGCCTGGATCTCAGGCACTGAGCAGTCATTCGGCGATCGGACAGCGAGGAGGCAGGTAGGGATCCTCCGTCTGTCCTGTAAGCTGTTGGGATGCCGCAACTTCGCCGCGGCGATCCTGAACAGCTCCCTGAGCTAGCCGGCATTAGTTTACTTTCACTTTAGACGCAGCGTTCAACTTTGACCGCTGCGTCTAAAGGGTTAATAGCGCGCGGCACCGTGATCACTGCCGTGCGCTATTAGCCACTGGTCCCGCCCATTGCTAGGGGCCGGGCCCGACCCGCTATGACGCGGGGCCATGGCGTGGCACTGCGTTATAGAATGGGAGCCGACCCATGACGTACATGTATATCATGGGTTGGGGTTAAAACAAAAACAGAATTGTAAACTCAAATTAAACATATGTACTGTACAAAGCTGCATTTTTTGTAAAATTTTTAATTTGTAAATTTTTATAGTCTATACCATTCAATGGGGTTTTCACCCTTTTTGGGTAATGTTGGTAAAACTGAACTTAAATTTAATATTATGGTTACTTCTCAAAAGAAACTCTTGAAAATGTATTCCACCTTTTGGGTAATGTGTTTATCATCTTGAAAATATTTTTACACTACATAAAAATTTGTTTTTTTTCGTTCTTACCACAAAATCCTTTTCTCGGAGCATCCATGGGGGGGGGGGGGGGGGGGGGTGTGGCAGATGGAAGGACCTTGTCTTCATTGAGGTGGAAAGCGGAAACCACCTAAGGTAAAAAAAAAATTGAACTGGACGAAAAACAACCTTGTCCTGGTGGATAATCAGGAAGACAGAGCAGCAGGATAGAGCCGCCAGCTGAGGTAATTGTAGTAAGGAACGCCACCTTCCAGGAAAGGATACTAAGGGAAACCTCCCTGAGGGGTTCAGAGGGAGTGCCCTGCAGGGCACCAAGGACCATGTTCAGATCCCAAGGAGGTATAGGGGACCTGTAATGAGGGGCCGCGTAGGCCACTCCCTGAAGAAAAGTCCGAACATGAGAATCTGATGCTAGAGGGTGTTGGAAGAGAATGGAATGGCTGAAACCTGACCCTTAAGGAAGCTGAGAGCCAATTGTTGTTCCAGCCTCGACTGCAAAAAGGAAAGGAGTTGGGGGAGGAAGAACACAACTGGAGAAAGACTGAGATTCACACAAACGAAAATAAGACCGCCAGGTACGGTGGTAAACTTTAGAGCTTCAGGCTTGCGCGCCCTGAGCATGGTGTGAATCACCTGGGGAGAGAAACCTCGGGTCCTTAGAACCGCAGTCTCAACTGCCACGCCATCAAATGCAGCGACAGTAAATTGGGTTGGCACAGGGGACCTAGAGAGAGAGAGAGAGAAGGTCCAGATGAAGCAGAAGGCGCAGCGGAACATCATCCAGAAACCGGATCACGTCGGCATACCACGCCCTCCGGGGCCAGTCCGGAGCCATGAGAATGGCGGGAACTTCTTTTTTCTTTGAGCTTCCTCAGGACCCTGGGAAGGAGAGGAAGAGGAGGGAAAAGAAGGGGTAGGGCCAAGCCTGACCAAGGAATCACCAGAGCATCCACGGCTAGAGCCCAGGGGTCCCGGACTTCGTCACAAAGAGGGGGACATTCAGGTTGTGGCGGGACGCAAAGAGGTACACGTCTGGAGTGCCCCAGAGTGCAGATTTCTGCAAATACCTCCAGATGAAGGGACCACTTGTCAGGACCGGCTGAGAGAGTCTGCTTCCCAGTTTACTCAAGGGATGTGAATCGCCGAGATGACTGGAACTCTGAGTTCCGCCCAGAGGAGAATTTTGGATACTTCGGCCATCGCCACGGAGCTGCGAATGCTGCCCTGGCGATTGATGTCCGCCAGAGCAGTGGAGTCCGACTGAACACGAACTGGGCGGCCCTGAAGAAGGATCTCCCAATGTAACAGGCAGAGAGAGTGCCCTCAGCTCCAATACATTGATTGGAAGAAGGGCTTCTCAGGGGGGGGGGGGGGGGGGACCAAAGGTCCTGGACTGTCTGTCCGGTCCCAGAAAATGCCTCCCAAAATCCCCCCCCCAACCTGAAAGGCTGGCATCTGTCATAATGACTTGCCACTGGAGGGGCAGAAAGGAGCACCCCCTGAAGAAGGGGGGGGGGAGCAAAGCCACCACAGAAGGGATCGGCAGGACCTCTGAGGAAGGACAATCCTGGGATCGAGAGATGAGGGAGACCGGTCCCACCGGGAAAAATCACCAGTTGAAGGGGTCTGAAATGAAACTGAGCGAATGGAGTGGCCTCCATGGCTGCCACCATCCGACCCAGGACTTCCATGCAAAAGCAAAATAGAAACCTGGGCGGGGTACCGAAGTGCCCGAACACCCAACAAGAGTCGAAGCCGAATCCGGGCAGACGTCGTGTTGAACTGGAGTCCCAAAAATATCAGGGATTGCGTGGGAGAGAGGTAGGACTTGTCCTGATTGACCATCCAATCAAAGGGAGACCAGGCCTGAAGGGTGAGGGAGAGAGTCTCTAGATTGGCTCTGGTCATTGCCTTGATCAGGAGATCATCCAAGTAAGGAATCACTGAGACACCTCTGGTCCGTAGGACGCCGATCACCGGCGCCAGGTCCTTGGTCAAGACCCTCTCTGAGCGGTGGCCAGGCCGAAGGGGAGAGCTACGAACTGAAAATGGCCTTCCAGAACAGCAAAGCAGAGGTACTGCTGGTGTCCTGGGAAAATCAGAATGTGGATGTAGACATCCTTGATGATCATCGAAGAAAAACTCCACTTGATCCAATGGCGAAGAAGATGCTGGTTGAGGTGCTTCAGATCCAAGATTGGGCGTACAGAACCCCCTTTCTTGGGTACCACAAAGAGGTTGGAGTAAAAGCCTCAAATGCTCCCTGGGAGGAACCGGGACAATTACTCCCTGGATGAGAAGGGACTGTAGTGTAGGTTGCATCAGCTAACTGCAGAGTAGTCTCTTTAGACGGGAGACCGGTGGATCCACAATTGGAGGGGAGGTCCTTGGCAAAGGGATACTGCGCTTGAACCTTCTTTGCTTCCGGAAACTTATCAGGGTGCCTCCAGGCAGATTCCAGAAAGGCTTCAAATTCAGCATGAGAGCTGAAAACCTTTTTGGTGCCGGTGGGTCATGGTGAAACTTCTGGAGCTACATCCGAAGTTCCTGTGTCATCCTAGATGGAAGGTCTCCCTTTTATGGCCGAAACCAAGGTGTCCACCCTGTCCATTGTGTCTGTTTGTTCCTGAGTCAGAGGCAGAAGCCTCATCTAAAAGTTCTCCAGGAGAGTGGGAATGAGTGGAGGCAGCCTTGGAAGGAGACACTGACCTGGAGATCCAGAATGGTGACAGGGGAGCGTCCTCTGGAAGAGAGACGCGTGCGGGAAGCTGGAACAGAGGGGCGACACCTGTGAGGGGAGCGCCTGTGTCTGCTAGAAGACTCTGGGAATGAGTCCGAGGAAACACCCCTATGACGCTTGTGAGAGCGTGTAGCATAGTAAGTGGGAGAGCAGGTCTCCTTGGAGGGCCGGTGTAAGGAGGACCTCTCCAAGACAGTCACCACGGAACGAGAGTTCTGCGCCAAGTTGGAAATAGACTGGTAGAGGGAGGACACCCAACCTAGGGGGATAGCCGAGCCCACAGGGTCTGGGGGAGCATCCTGAGTAGAAATACCAGGGGGTGCAGTGGTGCAGGCGGAACAAGTGGGTTCAGCAGAACCAGACATTTTATTGTTGCAGCCCTTGCAAGTATAATAGGTGACCAGGGTCCCAGTTAACTGCTTAGAGGGAGGAACAGTTCTGGGCTTGAATATAGTAAAAAAATGCAACAGTCTCACCAGCTTCTGTGTCCCTAACAGGGCAGCTGCTGTGAGGAGAACTTTATGCTGAGAGAGAGGCAGGGGCAAGCAGGACCAGTGAGAAGAGGGGCCGGATTAGACTAGGGCACCTCTGATTGGTCCTAGATCCCCTCTGCGTGTGCACTGCGCTAAGTGGCAGAAGTAACTTGTGCGCCTGTGCCTCATAGGGCGCGATCCCCGCTGGCCGCGGGTGGGCGGAGCTGAAGTCCGCAAACTTCTGGCAGAAAGTAAATAACATGGCCGGTGATAATGGCTCCCGCTCTCAAACCCCGTCGCATAGGAGAGCGCAAGGGGAAGGGAGCGGGTAAACACTCCGCCGGCAGTTTACAGTTGCCGACAGGAGAAGAAACGTAGGAGACGTATTGACACATGATGCGGCAGACGCATATGTGAGAGCGGGGAAGGGAGAAGTCGGCAGACACGGCTGCTGAGGAAAAATAACTGCAAGTGTTTAAGCGCTGGCACCTGAACAGATAGGCACCGAGACAGTCCTACACCACTGACAAGCCCCAGACAGTTCCTGGGGTAGGTAGACCTCGGGAGAGTAAGAAAAAAATCTGGGTTAACGGACCCACCTCACTGAAAAAGGTCCCACATCCTTAGGCAATAATAAAGAGTGCCGAGAGGGGGTTGACAATACATCCATGATGCCTGTGCCCCCTCAAATCGCAAATGGGGAAACGGTGAATGCTATGTTCCTGAGTCCCCACCTAAAAAAACAGGAAAATAAAAGGGAATAAGAAATTAAATGTCCCTAATCTGGAAAATAAAAAAAATGTTTGACCAGGTCTGGGAAACCCCAGACCAGCATCTGTCTCCTGCAGACACTAAGCTAAAACTGATTACCTCAGGCTCTGTAGGTGGGTATATCTTGCTGGGAGGAGCCGGCTTTTTTTGGTTTCCATAGTGTCAAGTCTCCTAGCAACAGCATATACCCAAGGTCTTTGTCCCCCCAAGATAGAGGAAAAATCAATTCCTGTTTGTATTTTTCTCTAAAAAAACAAACAACAAAAAAAAAACAAACAGTAAAAACAAGCTCAGGGATGACAGAAACCTCATGTGGAGCAGAAGGGCAATAATATAATATAAAATATAATAAAAAAAATATATAATAAAATATAAATATAATTTTTTTTTTTCAAATAAAACAAAAACTGAAAACTTTAAACCTCAAATTTAAACCAAATATATACAAACCTGCACCCATTATGGGTACTGTTTGAAAAACTTGAATTTGATATCAATATGGTTGCATACATATATGGTTACAAATGTAATATTGGGGGGCGGGACTGGAAGTTCATGGCATAAGACATCTCTCTGCGGAGCTCAACTCCTGGCTACCACAAAAAACTGTTATTGCCCTGCCGGAAGAAGCCCTATCTTTACAAAATCTATCTACGAATATACCTTAAGCCCACCTGATTCTTCCGGTGCCTTTCTCGCCCTGATCGGTCCCATTTTGGAGCAGTGCGAGGTCCCGCCAGAGTGCCCCCAGCACCCACGTGTGCAGACGCTCCCTCGTTCTGCTGCGTCACGTGGACTGAGTACAGCAAGTCGCACAGGAGAGGTGACCGGAGTCCTGAGGAGACACTCTGGGGATCACTCATCCCACCCGTCGGGCCTCCACCTACCTGTCTGTCCGGGGATCTGGAGCCTGCTAGCTGCCGCCGGAGGCAGAGGGAGGAAGCGAATGCAGACTAGTGGAGCGGTGAGTGGGGATAGAGAGGGCGGCACAGCAACAGACTGGCCTTGACTCAGCTGAGGCCGGCTCCACTCTCAATCTACTACCACATAGCCTGGAAGCTGCGAGTATTTCTTCCCTCAATTTGCTTGTACCCTTATCAATGCTATTGTTTCTATATGTGCTGAGGACTGTGGGGTGTATATCCTATCTCCCCCCACTCTACATACGAATATATTGATGCTTCACTGCTCTCCTAAAATACTTGTGGGACTACCTGTAAACTTTAGAGTGCACCCAGTGATCCTCCATTAATTCTCTATTTAACAGATGATCTTGTGGCTGCATAGAGGGACAGCTACTCACCCTCCATTTCACCTACTTGCACTCTGCTTGCCAAGACCGGTAAGTGATAATAACACCATGCTATAGCAGCAATCCTCTTCTGTGAGCTACAAATCCAGTGTTGGAGTTTCTGAATAGGAATTTTCTACATTGCAGTGGATACATCCGGTGTCTTCTGGACTATTGTGCTTACTTAACTCCATACAACTCAAAGTAGTGCTATACTGCCACCTTTTGGACGCTTCATATACTGCAATTCTATTATCACTATCCTATTTTATCCATTCGGTGTGTACTCTCTGTAATACTTCTGCAAGTCCAAAACTAAGTATTCCTCTGAATAATTTTGCACCCTCCTCTCCTAAGTGACTTCTGCACTTTCTATATCTCACTTATGGGAGCCCGGAAAAAACAAAAGGACCCTAATTCTAAACCAAGGTCACTGAGATCACGGTCCATATCAGCTCTAGTCAAGACACGCAATAGTTCTTATTCTAAATCATTAGATACGGACTTTCCTGAAACCTAAAGCGCCTTTGTTGCCTGTGTTCGGACTTGCATACCAAAATAATAGATTTCATCCGTTTCGAGGCCAGTCTGGCTCTACACAATCAAAATACAATAACAGAAATTGGTCCCTGGGAGTTATCAGGGCAAATTAATCAATAACAACCTTTAAGGGGTGACCCTTTTGTGGGGAAAACTCTTACTAGAACCCTCCCTTAAAAGATATCTATTTGTTAAAATTATATAGTACCCCAAGAAAATGTTAAAATTTGCAGTGGTTTTGGGTGACTGAGTTTAGAGTGTGGGGTTCTCCCACACTCTCTATGGCTAGGTCAGATCCGGACTGCGGTGTCCATGTAGTGTGGACCATTGGTATCTCCATTGTCCGCTGTATCACCACGGTCCCTGACTCTACTAATGTCACTGATACCCTATAACCACGCCACTAAAACACTAGACTGTAAGCCTCCCCGACGTTTCAGTGATGAATCACCTTTGTCAAGGGTTGCGAGGCTACCGAGCTCCCTAATGCCCGGTTGGTGTTTATATAATCTCTGGTGACCGGTACTTCCTATACGCTGAATACCCAATTCCTGGGCTACACATAATCTTCTCATATCTCACGTTGTTACCATCCACCAATAACCTACCTCCCTGACGGCTGATACTCCCTGTTCATTAGATAGCCAATCCCCGGGCTACGCGTCATCCTCGCTCGCATCACGTTGTCTCCATCAGCCAATCATGTGCCTCACTCAGCATATTGCTTTTGTTTACATGTGAGGTCACGACTCCGTGACTCCGCGCATGCGCGTGCATACTCTACTGGTGTGTTATGTCTCCAGCTTCACGTAATTCACGCATGCTTGAGAACTTAACATCAATGTGAGTATGTGGCTTCAGTATTATGTGTCTATGACTTGCCTTGTTATCTATTTCGCGCATGCGGGAAAACTTAGTGCCGGCATCTCCATCTGTCATACACTCTGCATCGCTTACTGCGCTTGTTAATTACACTTGAACTCGGAATCATTCACATTATTTCTTATGATGTTCGGGTAAGTAAAATACCTCCTGGTCATTATATCAATAGTCAGGGAGTATTAGGGATGGATGTATGATGAGGATATTACTATAGATGGATTTGGAGTCTACTTTAGACTTATTACTGATAACACATTTAGTGAGAGTACATATGAAATACCCTGTATCTCCATAGGGATGACAAAATGGGATAAGTAGGGATGACATTCTAGATGGAGCTAGAAAGTGAGGTTCGAGTACACTGGTGCATAGGTAGAACTCCCCAAAGTTGGCAGTTCTTGGCAACTATTGAACAATAGGGACATGGATAGATCCTCCTGTGTATGAAATAATGATTTAGTAGTTGTTCCATAATCATCCATCCGGATTTTGGACCGGGTTCCTCCGGTTTCTCTTTGTGATGTTTTCAATACTCCATGCATTACATGACATCCTACATGGTTGCCCCCTGCCATATAGTATCTGCCAGAGGTTCAAAATCCGTCCCATTGTATAATTCATATATATCAACTGTGTACCCACTATTCAGCATGGTACCACTGGTCAGGATCCCAGCAACACTAACCAGGTCCATGCTCTTATTAGTGTATGGTATCACTGATGTTGTCTATTAATGTTTGTCACCATGTCTAACACCACAGTATTCCAAATTCCTCACTGCCCCATATGTGCTCTGGTCTCTTGCGTGGATTGTCCTAACACTTAAATCTATGCTTTCGCAGATTCTCGCTCACTCATGAGCTCATTGTTCCAGTTTTCCACTGCTACATCCTTATGTCTACTTCATCCCTCCATCTCACTGCAAGGTAAGTGCCCCAATATCAATCATATCAATGGGTGTTAAATTATATATAAAAAGAGTTGTTTGTTGTTCTTGTATTTTATAGGTATCTTTGCTGTTTCTTGGCCTCAGAACTCCATTCCTTCCTTCATACTCCTCCCATCTATCCACTAACCACAGGTAAGTACTGTAGTGTATTTCATACAGGAATAACCAATGCACCATAGGAGTAAACCTACATACTAATATCACCGGGTAATTGGAGTAGTCTATTAGATGGGGTTACTTCATTCTCGATATTTGGTAGTAATTTCACTCGAACGCTGTAAATGTAAAATCCTCATTTAGTCTAAATGGACTCTTGGTATCCTCTTGTAAAAGTAATCAGTCAATGTTCCCCTTTCGGGGGCCCAACCTAAGTTGACAAAGGCCCCAGAACTTCATTATATCAAGCTTATTTCCATGTCTCAAACGGATGTGACGTGCTAGGGGGGTATCAGCCCCTGTCCTGATCGTGCTGTGTTTTCCAACCTGCCTTCTTAGTTCCTGTGTCGTTTTCCCCACATATAACATGGGGCAGGTAGCTATATAAACGACATTACGGCTACTGCAATTAAGAAATTGCCTGATCTCATACACTCTTCCATCTCCTGGGTTTCGGAATTTTTTAATTCTAGGCATAAATCTGCACATCACGCAGTGGCCACACAGATAAGAGCCAGGTGGTAGGTTTGGAATCCACGACTGACTCGTTGGTATTCTTTCTTATGGTGGCTGTGCAATAATATGCCCTTAATGTTGGCCCCTCGCCTATAGGTGATACTAAGTCTGGTACTAATGACCCCTTGCAGGTCATTGTCTAATTTAAGAACATGCCAATGATACTTAAGTATCTAGGTGATCGTTGAGGCATAGCCAACAAAGGTACCTATACATCTAATGACTTTAGGTGTAGGGTTAGCTCCCCTATTTGGATTCAGCAATTCAGTCCTGTCCAGATGTCTAACTATTGTATGCTCTCCGCATATGTTTTTTGGGTAGCCCCTCTCTATGAACCGCTGCATAAGGTTCCTACTCTCAGCTTGAAAATCTCCTTCTCGTGAGCAATTTCTCTTTGCTCATAAATATTGGCCATACGGTATGCTTCGCTTCAGTGGTCCAGGGTGCCAGCTTTCCCACTGAAGGAAGCTATTTGTCACCGTAGGCTTCCTGTAGATGTTCGTATGAATCCTCCAGTTGTCATCGATAGAAATGGTGATGTCCAGAAAATGTATGCTCTTTCCACCTTCTTCCAAGGTGAATCTCATGCCACTGTCATTGTCACTGAGCTCACAAACAAAATCCATAGAAAGTGTAAAATCCCCATCCCAAAAATCAAAATATCTCTCCCAAAATAAAATGTGCTCAGTGTAGTGTTGTGTGCTCCCCAAAAACAAGTGCTCTCCCACCACCTGTACCTGCCCCATGTTATACGTGGGGAAAACGACACAGGAACTAAGGCGGGTTGGAAAACACATCTGCACGATCAGGACAGGGGCTGATACCCCTTTGTCACCTTAACAGATTACTTTTACAAGAGTAGGCAAGGTAGATTTACCGCCTCAATACCAAGAGTCAATTTGGACTAAATGAGGATTTTACATTTACAGCGTTCCTCGAGTGAAATTACTACTAAATATTGAGAATGAAGTAACCCCGTCTAATAGACTACTCCAATTACCCGGTGATATTAGTATGTAGGTTTACTCCTATGGTGCATTGGTTATTCCTGTATGAAATACACTATGGCACTTACCTGTGGTTAGTGGATAGATGGGAGGAGTATGAAGGCAGGAATTGAGTTCTGAGGCCAAGAAACAGCAAAGATACCTATAAAATACAAGAACAACTCTTTTTATAAATAATTTAACACCCATTGATATGATTGATATTAGGGCACTTACCTTGCAGTGAGATGGAGGGATGAATTAAACTTAAGGATGTAGCAGTGGAAAACCGGAATAATGAGCTCATGAGTGAGCGAGAATCTGCGAAAGCATAGATTTAAGTGTTAGGACAATCCACGCAAGAGACCAGAGCACATATGGGGCAGTGAGGAATTTGGAATACTGTGGTGTTAGGAGACATGGTGACAAACATTAATAGACAACATCAGTGATACCATACACTAATATAAGAGCATGGACCTGGTTAGTGTTGCTGGGACCCTGACCAGTGGTACCATGCTGAATAGTGGGTACAAAGGAGATATATATATGAATTATACAATGGGACCGATTTTGAATCTCCGGCAGATACTATATGGCAGGGGGCATCCATGTAGGATGTCATGTAATGCATGGAGCATTGAAAACATCACAAAGAGAGAAACCGGAGAAACCCGGTCCAGAATCCGGATGAATGATTATGAAACAACTACTAAATTATTATTTCATACATAGGAGGATCTATCCATGTCCCTATAGTTCAATAGTTGCCAAGAACTGCCAACTTTAGGGATGACATTCTAGATGGAGCTAGAAAGTGAGGTTCGAGTACACTGAACAGGTGCTGCTATGCCGATGGGTTGCAGGAGGAAACAAGTCATCCTGGGAGTCAATATTAGAAGTAGAGCAGGAAAAAACCCTCAGGTATGGTGCTGCAGACTCTTGTAGACAGATGAGGCGGATGCCAAAGGTAATAGGAAAGTCCTCAGCAGGACATTTTATTTAAAAAAAAACAATAAAATGGACAAGATGACGCGTTTCGAGGGTAAACCCCTCTTCATCAGATCAGCATAACATACATAGGACACATGGCAAGTTTAAATACAATGTGAACAGGCGCCAAAAACGCAAAGTGGGCGTGGCTAGAATGGTCAAGGTTCACTACAGGTGTTGCCCTTACACACCTAGCATAGAATCAACAATCATAAAAACATGAAAATATAGTAAGGAAAGGATGTACAATTGTATAGTGTGAACCATGGTAGGCTAAAGGGGTGGATGTTCTGTGATGCTGCATTGAAGCAGCGACATATATAAGTGCAGATAACGGCAGCACTCATCCCGAGATGATTGCTAGGGACGCGTCGCTAACCACATTAGAGTCGGGGGGATAGAGCCAATCAGCGACATACAGCTGCATTGACCCATCAGCGGACTGCGCGGTCCGGCCAATCAGCTGGCATTGCCGCGCTGTTTGCAGGAAGCGACGCGTCCCTGCTGGTTGTTAGGGACGCGTTGCTATGAATGGGACGAAGCCCGAGGCCGTCATTTACGAAGGTCGGAGTTACTAGCCCTACCCTGTGACAAAAGGGGCGAAACATGATAAATAGGCAGCGCGATTAGAACTAGAAAAACACTCCTAGGGGTGGACTAAAAGTTAAGGGCCTACAGCAGTTGCAAATGGACTGCCAGAAATAATAAAATGTAAAGAAAAAGAGTGAGGTGGGGGGGGATAAGGAGGGGGAGAGGAAAAGGGAGATTAATAGGAATGGATCATAGACCCATGATTATCAGATGAAGCGTGTCTAGAGAGCCATAATAAATCAGGGCATAGGGGTAACATAACCAAAATGTAAGAATATATGAGTGGTAACAGAACCATAGCTGTCTATGACAAGTATACACATAGAAGTGTAGAATAAAATAGATAAGATGGTTTTAATATAATGATAATAAAACCGGACGTAAGGGGGCAATAAATCACCAACAACCTCGTCGAAAAGAGTGTGACATATAAAGCAGAAGCCCAAATGTCTATGGTAAATTAGATAAAAGAATAACAGTATATAGGAAAATACGGTAAAAAAATTTATATAAAATGAAAGTAAAGATATAAATGTAAATATTATAAATATGGATATTAATCTATATATGTGTAAAATTCATGGATATAAAATCTATATTAACATAAGGGAAATAAATATAAATATAAATGTCATAAATATAAAATTTAGAGATATGGAGTAAACAAACCCATTATAAATACGCAGTGTTGGGATGTTAGTAAAACCACATAGAAGCACACGGTAAATAAGATGCAAAATATGTTAAAATGTAAACACTCGATAAATTAGTGAGTAAATATTGGACCAAAAGTATATATAACAAATATTGAGTAATTGATACAAGAGAAACAGATAACCCTGTGGACAGATAATAATAATATTTGGTGAGGATTACAGGGAGCATTCAATAAGTTCATTAAGGCCTCCGGGTCCAAGAGTTTTGAGTTTATAGATCCAAAAGTTCTCTCTTTTCCTCAATGTACTGAATCTTTGCGGGTCCTCTTTTGAGATGCCTTCAATAGGTGTAACCGTAATGCATCGGAAATCTTGCTTGTGTACCTGAAGCAGGTGTCTGGAGACACTGTGTAGCAAGAAACCATGAACAGTGTTGCTACGATGTTTGTTAATTCTTTCCCGTAGGCAACGGATGGTACGGCCCACATATTGGAGTTTGCAAGGGCATTCCAGTAGATATATCACATATTGAGAGGAATAGTTTAAAAAGGTTTTGATATTAAAATGCTCGCCTGTTTTGGTGGACGTGAATTTTTTAAAGCGATTATTAATACTGGCACAACATTTACATCTTGTGATGCCACATTGATAGCTACCTATACTGGTCAAAAAATTATTAGTCTGGCCAGAAGTAGCAGCTCTTAGTCTGCTAGGAGCGACTATCTTGCGTAGAGTGCGCCCACGTCTAAATGTGACCGAGGGTTTGTGGGGTAAAATGTCACATAGGTAGGGATCTTTTAATAGGATCGACCAGTGTTTGGATAGAATTTCCTTAACCTGCGTATGTTCCCGTGTGAAGGTGGTAATAAAATTGGAGGACCAGTCATAGTTTTTGGAATTGTTGAGTGTTGTTTTAGACAGACATTCGGCTTGTGTCTGTAAGCTGGCCTTCTTGTATGCCGACTCTATAATGGCCTTAGGATATTTCTTCGCTTTAAAGCGAGTTTTAAGAGTGTTGCTTTGGAATTTGAAATCTTCCAAAGAAGAGCAGTTCCGTCTAATTCGCTTGAACTGACCTTACGGGATGTTAGAAATCCATTTTATGTAATGGGAGCTAGAAAAGTCCAAATAGCTATTGTTATCTACCTCCTTGAAAAAAGTGCGAGTGCTTAGTCTATTGGCTTCGTCATGAAATACGACAACATCTAGGAATTCTGCATTATTGTGAAAGATATTATGAGTAAAATGAAGTCCCCATGTGTTGGTATTAAGATCATTTAAAAACTCTTCAAGCTTTGGGGAGCTCCAAATCTGACCCACTCCGTTTTTTTCACGTGTTGTCTTCTGAGGGCTTATTGCCCCTTGCTGACATAAGTCAAGTTGAACCTCCCCATCCCCGTAAGCCTTTTGAATACATACAACTAAAACATTTCTATGTTGCTTTCACCTTTCACATAAGTCAATCATACCTAACAGATCACAAGAGTTGAACTACAAAATACTCTCCTGCTGGTATAGGACTCCGGAGCAGTTGCATCGATGGCACCCGTCAGTCTCTGACCTTTGTTGACGTTGTGGACAAGCGACTGGTACGATGTGGCACATCTGGTGGGGTTGTCCCTCACTGCGTCCATTCTGGACTTCAGTACGCTCTATCACTCATGATATCACCGGTGTGACTGTTCCGGATTCCCCTGAGGCAGTCCTGCTCTTCATGTTTGACATTTCTGCTACTTCCTTCCGGAAATCTCTCTTACGCTATTTTCTGCAGGCTGCTAAGTCAGTTATTCCCCATAAATGAAGGTCTTCCACGCCCCCGACTGTTGGGGAATGGCTTGCAGAGGTGAATTATTTTCAGCACATGGAGGAGTTAATTGCCTTGACCCCTGCAGAAAATGAAAGATGTACCAAAACTTGGTATGATTGGTTATCCTTCCAGACTACCTCCGAGTACCGTGACCCATTGGCCTTGGGATCCTCTGTGACGCCATGACCCTTTTTTGGCTACGCTTTCTCTCGTCTGTCTTGGTAACCTTCCCGCCCTACTTCCCTTGTTGTTTCTTGTCTGTCTGTAAGACCCTTGTCTCTGTATGTTGTCATGTCTGCCTGTTTCTGTGTTTTACATACCCTCTTATTTTTCTGTTCTTCACTTTTTATCTATATCCCTCTATTCTTTCCCTTCTGAACCTTGCCGCTTTAGCATTGATGTGGTTATTACATATTCTAAGTTGGTATTCCTTGTTGAGTATACTGATTGCTTTGATATGATGTCCTTCCTGTCTGTTGCATGAGTAACTGACTCCCTAGTGCTGACCGCACTTTCTGCCATGCACGGTCTTTATGACTTATTCTGTTTTTTTATGTTGCATTGAGGCCATGCTTAACACCTTGTGCCTCTGTCACTGCCGTGCCTTGTTATTGTTTTTTTTTATTGAAAATTATTGAAAATTAATAAAGATTTTGAATAAGAAACATTTTTACTTTAGGGGTTAAGTAGCTGATCCATCTGCAGCATCTCCCCCTGCCCCCTGTAACAGGAAGCCTCTGATTGGTTGATGCAGGTGCCTTTCCCAGGCTCCAGGACCAATGAGTGCTTCCTCTTAGCTCAGGGGAGATGACATGATAGAGTAGACACTCCATGATCTCCTGGGTCTTCGCTCTGTACTGTGAGTAGTGATCACACTGAGGCTCCGTGCATCACAGGAAATCACAGAAGCAGGACACGTCAGATCCGGGATGGTTGGGAGGTAAGTTTATTATCATAATAGTAATACACATTGGGGGACATGTATGAAAATTTGTGCAGAGGAAAATTGACCAGTTGCCCATAACAACCAATCAGATTGCTTCTTTCACTTTTCATTTTTAAATGTGGTGTCCCGGTAAAAGACTTGGTCCTGTCCCTGTCTAAAGTCCCCTCAGCCAGAGTTCCTTCACTCTCATAGGGCACTCTTGCAGGGCTTACCCCTGGTCGCCTCATGTAAATTGTGTTCATATATATATATTTAATGTATAGGAAATATTATGTATAGGACCTTAGCAGGTCACGTGCCTTTAATTATGATTGTACTATGGTTTAAGGACCTTACAGGGTCATGTGATGTACCCAGAGTTCACTGGGTCAGGACTTACAGGTTTGCCGGCCAATGAGCTTTGTCCAGCCTCCTTAATATATAAGGGGCTGTAGTCAATCAATTCACTCTTTTAGCTCTTGCCTCTCTTAGTTCCGGACTATCAAGCAGCACAAATCTCATCAGCATCAATTCAAGTCAGCTAGGCCAAAGCCTAAGATCCAGCAGACACTAAAACGTGAGTTACCAAAGCTCAAACTACCTAAGGCTGGGTTCACACTACGTTTTGTCCCATACGGGAGCGCATACGGCAGGGGGGAGCTAAAAGCTCGCGCTCCCGTATGTGACCGTATGCGTTCCCGTATGCCATTCACTTCAATGAGCCGACCGGAGTGAAACGTTCGGTCCGGTCGGCTCATTTTTGCGCCGTATGCGCTTTTACAACCGGACCTAAAACCGTGGTTGACCACAGTTTTAGGTCCGGTTGTAAAAGCGCATACGGCGCAAAAATGAGCCGACCGGACCGAACGTTTCACTCCGGTCGGCTCATTGAAATGAATGGCATACGGGAGCGCATACGGTGACATACGGGAGCGCGAGATTTTAGCTCCCCCCTGCCGTATGCGCTCCCGTATGGGACAAAACGTAGTGTGAACCCAGCCTAATCCTGTGTGACTACTACCAGCTAAAATATTATAATTAGTAGCACAGTGACTGAAGCAATGAGCTTTGATGCTAGAGTCCCAGCACAACCTGTGAGGAACCTGTATCCCGGTTCACTCTAGAGAGACTGTTATGTTTGAAGACTGTTGTATAAAATCCTCAAGTAAAGTTCTTCAGTTTATTCATAAAATCTGCTGTGGATATTTCATTATTCTCCCTACCGTTTCTGGGACGGTTGGCGGTAGGACTATTAACACTAAGGAAACCTCGCCCTGGCATCATGACATCTTAGGGTTAATATCAACAGACCCTACACTACCACTACAACAACCTAGACACAATTACTCTCTCCTGCCCACCACATAAAAATGAAAGAAACTATCTGGTTGCTATGGGCAACCACTTTTCCTCTTTACAGGTTTTGATAAATTTCCTCCAGTGGTTTTGGCAAAAATTACACAAAGATGGCATCTTGGGAGAATAGAAATGAGGGCGCAGTTGTTGTGGTGTGTTTATTTTTATTTTTTACCAAATAAACCTCAAACAAAAATTGTGTCTGTTCCTAGGCTTAGGCTGGGACTAAACACAATGTATCTGTGGCGTTTTTCAAAGCCCACATTGCCTTATCTTTGGTGGTCTCCCCCCCCCCCCCCCCCCCTTCCGACAGACGTCTGTCCAGCTGTTGCAAAACTACAACTCCAAGCATGCCCTGACAGCAAATGATATTACAAATACTGAGTATAAACAAATATAACACACCCACAGGGAGTAGTGTCATTTTATTTAAAAAATGGTAAAAAAATCCCTTAGTTAACAGTCATGCAGAATATGTTAAAAAGCTTTTTAGGTTTCAGCCAATCAGAGAGCAGCACTGCTCAAATAGAACTCCCAGGAGGTAACAGCGTGTCACACATGTGATGTCATAACCATTGTCCACCAGAGAGCAGCACTGAGCAGAAATAACACAGCTCCTGCTCATTCTTCATCAGTGAGGGGCCGATGCTGGACACTGTAGGCGCGCGGGAATGTGAAGTTGAATACATCACTGTGATTGGTAAGTGTCACATTGTTGTGTCCAAAAGGTCTTTAGTGCAGTTCCATGTGCATTTCTATAATAAACATGTAAATAATCTATCTTTTGTTTTCCTATCTTAGATGCACTATTTCCAGGATGTGGAGTAGCATTTCCGGACTATCAAGACGTTGTAATAAGGCACATATTTCCGGACTTACAGCAAGAAGTTGGATGAAGGCATAAACCCTCGAATCACGCACATACACAGTCACTTTGCCCAAATTCTAGAGGTAACCTCCTTTAGTATGCCCAGAGGAAGGGCAATACAGTAGCCATGGATTCCCTACAGGTTTCCTCCCCTCTGGAGGTTTTTCCTGTCCTGAGTTAGTTACTGTACGCTCTTTGTGAGTGATGGAAGGTTACAAAAATCCCTACACAAACATTTTAATAAATAATAAAGTTCCCCTGTTTTTAAACCGTTCTTTGACTTGTTTGACTCATTTATTTTATTTCTGGCTGTGAAAAATTGTGAAAAGTGTCCAAAGCATGCCTCAGCAGGCATCACATGCAAACCCCTGGGGGGTCCTGAGAACCCCCCCCCCCCCCCATGTCAGCGATCAGTTCAATTCAGACCGGCGATCTGCGGCGATTCCGGGTCATACGGGTCTGCTATTCCTGCTATTGGTCGGTCAGAGACGACTGACCAATAGCAGTTTGGGGGTGGGGGAGTTAGAGTTCGGTTCCCCGCTCTGTTCACCGACTTTTGTCCTGGAAGAGTGAGGAAACTGGTGGTCATCGGCGCCAGAGGTCACTTACCGGGCGGGCAGCGATGAGATATGGCTCCCTGGTGCATCTCCCTGGTGCGCGATCCTATGGAAGCCAGTGAGTTGTTGCCTAGCAACATATGGAGGGCTACAGTTAGAAGACCACTATACAGTGGTCTCTATACTGTAGCCCTTCAGATGTTGCAAAACTACAACTCCCAGCATGCCCAGACAGCTGTTTGGGCATGCTGGGATATGTAGTATTGCAAGATTTAGAGGGGTACAGTTTGGAGATCACTGTGCAGATCAGTACATGTTGAGAGTTGCAATTTTGCAACAGCTGGAGGCACACTGGTTGGAAAATACTGAGTTAGGTAACTGGAGGGGCAAGCTGTGCATAACTAGCTTGCCCCCTGACTGGTGAGCAGTTAAGGGGTTAAGAAATATACAGGCAAGGTTTTTAGCCCCCTCCCCTGTCTGTAAAAACTTGTTGGTAACTATAGTGGTATGTCCCATGGGTGGGGGGAAGGAGTGCACCAATCAGGGGTGTAATAGTTTCCCGGGATTTCAGGCTCCCTCCCCTGGGTATTTATAGCTGTGGTGCCTCCCTTCCCCCCTCAATCTGCCCAGAACACGGAGTTTTGACTGCTGGCTGGTATGTGTCTTTCTTTTATTTGTGGCCCGGATGGAGCAGGAGGGTGAGGGCTGGCATGCTCCATTATGGCTGAGCTGGCCTCCCCTCCTGTTGCACCCGAGACGGGTTTGGGAGGCTGGCGGACCTCTCACAGTCCCGCTCTCCTACCCACTATAGTCCCTGTGAGCCCTGTCCCGCCCGTTCCTTTTGCCCTCTTCCCTGCCCGTGGCCAAAGCCCTCTCCCCTGCCTGTGCCTGTATCCCTCCCTATGGGCGTGCTCCTTATGAGCATGCTCTGCTATTTTCCTTGTCCCCCCCCCCCCTGTCCCCCTCCGTCTCTTTTTCCTCTTTGCGGTCCCCTCCGTCTCTTCCCCTCCCCCCCCCCTGTTCCCCCCCCCCCCTGGCTCTGGAGGCAGCGGCCCCTGGGGGGCTGCTGCTGTTTTAACTCCCTATGCGCAAATGGACGCTTATTAACGTCCATTTGCGCTCCTTCAGATATAATGCACGCTCACAAGGTGAGCGCGCGTTATATCCGTGGGGTCCCGGTTGCTCTTAGCAACCAGGACCCATGCTACGCGAGACATCGCCGATTGGGCAGATGTCCGGCATTACATCTTTAGACGCGGCGATGAAGTTCATCGCCGCATCTGAAGATGTACTTTCAAGCATCCCGGCTGCTCAGTCGGGCTGACCGGGACAATCGCGATCTAATCGCGTTGTCCTGATCAGCTGGGACGCAGCAGGAGGGTCACTTACCTGCCTCCTGCGCGTCCGCTCGTTGATTGATTGCTCCAAGCCTGAAATTCAGGCTTGAGCAATCAATCGTTGATGGCACCGATCATTGCCATGTTGATACATGGCAAGTGATCAGTGTTAGGAGCAGTGTGTGCAGGGTTATGGCTCCTATGGAGCTATAACATTGCAAAAAAAAAAAAAAAAAAAAATTAAGTCAATAAAGGTCATTTTAACCCTTCAATAATAAAAGTTTGGTTTGCCCCCTTTTCCCCATCAAAAATAAATACATAAATAAATAATACAAAAAAAAAATAAAAAAAAAAAATATATATATATATATATATATATATATATATATATATATATATATATATATATATATATATATATATATATGAAAAAAAATTAAAAAAAATCGATAAATAAATAAAAGTGTATACATGTGTATGTATGTATATATAGGTATAACTAAAAAAAAAAATATAAAAAACAAAATAAAAAAAAATGTGTGTTGCAGACATGCATGTATGTGGTATCTCCTCATGCGTGCATGTCTGGGGTATAACAATATGTCGTCGTTTGAAGTGTTCCGTCTATGGCATGCACACAAATATAAATAAATGAATAATTCAAATCAAATAATTTTAAATTAGAAGAAATAAATAAATATTAAATTTCATTATACACGTGATATACATAATAAATAATATTGGTAATTTAATACACATATTGCATATTTGGTCAATTTTTCTACTGTATGTATTAATAAACGGCGTTCACAAATAAAAAAAAAAAATTGTAAAAAACTATCCGAGAAAATGGCAAGGGTACTGCGGGCTCTTTCGGATTACGGCGCAAACTATTTGAGCTCTCCTATCATCCCCTCTCATTTACCCAGCTTCTCACTCCACCCACGCTGGCACCTCTCCCCTTACCACACCCCCCTGCCCACTGCATCTGCCCCCCCCCCATCACCTCTCCGCCCCGTGTTCCCAGATCTCCCCCCCCCCCCCCTTCTTCCTCCTGCCTCTCCAATGCCCCCCGTGGAGGGGTAGTGAGTGTGGTGGCGGAGTGCCCGCGACCCGGCGGTCTCCGACTTGCCTTGTCCCACACCTGCGGCGGTGGTGAAGTGGTTCTTCCAGCTGTTGGCTTCTCCATCTTCTGGAATTGGTGGGTGTTCTGATGCGGGGCTTGGCCCCTTCCCCGGTTAGTGTGCTTATGGCTGCGTTCTGTGCAGTGTTCGTCCTTTTTGTTTCTGTGTGTATGTTGAGTTTGGTCTCTGGTTGGGAGTTGAGTACGTCTCTTCTTGGGTTCTGGCGGTAGGTCAGTGGTCTGAGCAGCCATCAGTTGAATGTGTATTGTGTGGGAGACCAGAGTTCTAATCCTGCTTTCCTCCTCTATTTCAGGGTGCTTTGGTAGGGTATCATAAAAAAGTAAAAAAAAAAAAAAAATAATGTTTTCTGTGGTGAGTGCTCTTTTGGCCTTAAGCTCTGGGTGGCCGGGGTTTGGCTGACTTGGCTCCTGCGGCTTGTTCCTTTTCCTGATTCGTTGGTTGCCGCCCAGTTACGGTTTTGTTTCTTTTGGTTTTCACCCCCTTTTTGTTTGGTTTATCGCTCCGTATTTTCCCAATCTCTGGTAGGCATGGGACTTCTGTATGTCGTTTTGGGTGCTTTAGCTGATGTGTTCGGTGGGTAGGTTTCGCTTGAGTCTCCGAGGGTAGGTTCGCTTGAGTCTCTGTTTGCCTTGCCTTGTGAGTTTTTCTGTTCATGGTGGTATTCCGGAGGGCGATTCTCCTGTGCTCTGCGCTTGTGGGGGTGTGGTTTGTTGTTGCAAGGCTGACATGCAAATTGTGAAGCGTTCCATATTTGGTGCTCGCTTCGGCAGCACATATGTTAAAATTGGAACAATACTGAGTAGATTAGCATGGGTTCCGCATGCCGCGTTGGCGTTGGTCTGCTGCTTTCCTGTGGTCAGGGTGTGATTGCGTTTTCTCTGTTTTGGTTTCTTCGGGGCTAGCTAGGTGCCCTGGTTACGGTCCTTGCTGGTTTCCTGATTGTTCCACGTGGAATATGGTTCCGGGCGGAGTTTTTTCCTCCAGGTTGTCTCTGGCCGCCGAGGGTGTGTGGTATCTGTGCCCCCGCATATGTGCCCCGGGTGCACTAAGGGCTGACGTTTTGGCTGGTTGGGGTTTTTTCATGTGTCGTGCAGTGGACAGGCCTGCTTTCTGTCCCCCGTTGCAGCTCACGGGAAGCTCGCTCTGTTTCCGGATGTGGCCGGTTTGGTTGGTTGTTGGTGTGGTTTGGTTTCCCAGTGGTGCTGCTGGGGGGTTTAGCCCTGGCTCTTGGTAGTCAGTGGGTTTCTGCCATGCTTGGGTTTTGTTAGCGCTTTTGTCTTGGTATTGGTTGTGGGACTTTGGGTGCTTGCTTCGGCAGCTCATGTTCTGGACTTGTAACGATACTGTGTGGGTTGGCTTGGCCCCTGCGCTTGGTAGCGCTCTAATTTGGTGTTACTTTTCTTCTTTTCTGGGGTGCTTCGAGTGATCGTGGCGTGTTGTCGGTCTGACATTCGGGGAGTTGTCACTGATATTACTCTTGCGGATTTCTTCTTGTGTTCGGCTTGTTGTGCCTAGTGCTTCGCTGTTTGGAGTTACTATTTATTTTGGGGTTGTGCTCCCTGGGGTCGGTATTGGGTGTTGACGCTTTGTCTCGTTTTTCTCTGGCAGTGGTTCCGGAGGTTGCTCCCTTGAGCGGAGTCGGAAGGTTTGCCTGTGTGGCTGGCCCGTGGGTCATCGTGGAGTTTGGTGTGTATTTTTTGGTCCGCTTTGGTGGCTCCTGCGACTTGGTCACACTCACGGTAAGGCGGTTGCGAGTGGTTGGTGGTGTGGTGGCCGGGATGTCTACAGTGGAGGGGGGTCCCGGAGGTTCCAAATGTGTCTGTGGATAGGGGATTTGTTTTTGGTACCTGGAATGCCCTTTGTAGTAACCTTCCGGGCTCTGATGTTTATTCCTATTTTGTTTTCATATGATGTGATGAGGAAAGTTGACTGCTGTGTCACCTCTCCAAGGAGGTTCGAGATTTGGGCTGTGTTCTCTGTGCATCCAAATAACATTCTTAGTACATGACGCCGGGTATCTTCACCTGTTCATGTGAATCACCTTCTATTCAAAGAAAGGAGAAAACAGGTGGGTGGCTTTCCCATTGTGCTGCGACCCAGTGGGGTGCGGTTGGCGCATGGCGGGGGGTAATTTTTTCTTTTCTACTTTGTGGTTGGTGGGATGTTGGTGCGTACCTAGGGGCTGGGCCCGCGAGTGGGTGGCCTTGCTGTAGGCGAACGTTTTTTCCTATCAGTTTTGGGTCACTTGGTGGCAGCTGCGGGTCGGATTTTTGGTTGTCGCTTTTGCGTCGTTTTGCTCATCCGAGGTTTGCACTGGCTTTTTTCGGGGCTATGTGGATGGGGCACTTCCTTTCTCCTCATCTGTGACTGGGGTGTCTGTTTTTTGGGTGCCTATTTTGTGCAATTTGCGACACAGTAATAAAAAAAAAAAAAAAAAATTATAAAAATTAAAGGCCCCCTTTTTTGTCCGAGACTGCTTCGGCGATCCAGGTAGCGCAGCTTGTGCTGCATGGGGGTCAGCGAATGACAGTATTTTCGGGTTATCGTCCTATTGCTTGACGGGGCGGCCCCCCTTTTTTATTTTTTGCTCCACGCCCCCGATTATTCAGTTTCGAGTTTTTTGTCTGTTTTGGGTTTTGCTTTTCTTTGATAGGATGGGGTGTTGTGAGTTTGAGATTCGCCCTCTTTTGTATCGGGGCCGGCGGAGATGGCTTGGTTTCCGGAGAGGGTAGCGCAGCGCATGGGTCGCTGGCGATCTGCATGTTTTGTTGCTATTTTCGCCCAGTTTGATGTTTCCCATATGTGTTATGTTTTGCGAGTGGTTTTCCGCAAGGTGGTGCGAGTGCTGCGGCTCTCTTCGATGTATGGGTGAGTCTGAGAGATGTGTTCGCACAAAAGATTAATAAACAAAATGAATGAATACAAATTTATATAAGAAATAGGTCCTGGCGGCAGGTACCTCGGTTTTTCTGGAGAGGAAACGTGTTGAGCGGATTTCCTGGAGAGGAAATGTGTTGGGCGGATTTCCTGGAGAGGAAATGTGTTGGGTGTGTCCGGGGGGCTGAAATGGCCCCAGGTGTTGGCTATCCAGTATCTCTTGGGTGGGGGTCGGAGCCCAGTGTAGGGCTAACTGGTCTCCTCCGTGGCGGTAAGAAGACGGTGAGAGCGGGGTCAACCCGGGGTAGACCTCCACACAGGACAGTGTGGCAGCACCTCTCGGGTTGGCAAGAAGCCAATCGGTGTCTTTGTTACAGTTAAATTGTTATTTATATAAGTAATTTTATAAATAAAGCTATGGCCGATCCCCACCCATAAAAAGTTGAATTATTGTTGTGTCAGTTATTATTTAATTAATTATTGTAATAAGGGGGAGGGGTAGTTATAGCCTGCTAGGAGCTAATTGGGTCTCAACAGTCTGGAGGGGCAAGCTGTGCTTAACTAGCTTGCCCCCTGACTGGTGAGCAGTTAAGGGGTTAAGAAATATACAGGCAAGGTTTTTAGCCCCCTCCTCCGTCTGTAAAAACTTGTTGGTAACTATAGTGGTATGTCCCATGGGTGGGGGGGAAGGAGTGCACCAATCAGAGGTGTAATAGTTTCCCGGGCTTTCAGGGGCCCTCCCCTGGGTATTTATAGCTGTGGTGCCTCCCTTCCCCCCTCAATCTGCCCAGGACCCGGAGTTTTGCCCTCCCTTTTTGTATCTCTGTTTATTGTAAGTCACAGCTTGGTAAGAAGACGGTGAAAGCGGGGTCAACCCGGGGTAGACCTCCACACAGGACGGTGTGGCAGCACTTCTGGGGTTGGCAAGAAGCCAATCGGTGTCTTTGTTACAGTTAAATTGTTATTTATATAAGTAATTTTATAAATAAAGCTGTGGCCGATCCCCACCCATAAAAAGTTGAATTGTTGTTGTGTCAGTTATTATTTAATTAATTATTGTAATAAGGGGGAGGGGTAGTTATAGCCTGCTAGGAGCTAATTGGGTCTCAACAGTCAGAACCTAACTAAAGGTTTTCCAACCAGTGTGCCTCCAGATGTTGCAAAAGTACAACTCCCAGCATGCACTGTCTGTCAGTGCATGCTGGGAGTTGTAGTTTTGCAACAGCTGGAGGTTTGACCCCCCCGTCCCCCCCCCCCCCCCCCCCCACACACACACACACACACACACACACACACACACACACACACACACACACACACACACACACACGTTTTTCTCCTTTTATCCCTTATGAAAAGGAAAAGTTGGGGTCTACACCAGCCTGTATGTGTAAAAAAATTAACATTTTTACACTAACATGCTGGTGTTGCCCCATACTTTTTATTTTCACAAGAGGTAAAAGGAAAAAAAGACCCCGAAAATTTGTAACACAATTTCTCCTGAGAGGGCGTAAAATGCTCTGCCGACACACAACAAGGCTCAAGAGTTAAAGTGTACTATGTACATTTGAGGCCTAAATTGGTGATTTGCAGAGGGGTGGCTGATTTTATAGTGGTTCTGACATAAACGCAAAATAAATAAATAAATACCCACGTGTGACCCCATTTTGGAAACTACACCCCTCACGAAATGTATTAAGGGGTATAGTGAGTTTTAACACCCCAAGGGTGCTTGACAATTTTTCATTAAAGTTGGATAAGAAAATGAGAAAAAAAAATTTTTTAACTAAAATGCTGGTGTTACCCTAAATTTTTCATTCCCACAATGGAAAATGGGAAAAAAAGCCCCCCAAAATTTGTAACCCCATTTCTTCTGAGAAAGAGCATGCCCCATATGTGGATGTAAAGTGCTCTGCGGGCGTACTACACTGCTCAGAAGGAAGAGAGCGCCATTGGGATTTTGGAGGGAAAATTTGTCCGGAATTGAAGGCCTTGTGTGTCTACAAAGCCCCCATAGTGCCAGAACAATGGACCCCCCCCACACACATGTGACTCCATTTTGGAAACTAAACCCCTCACGGAATGAAATAAGGGGAGCAGTGAGCATTTACGCCCCACAGGTGTCTGACAGATTTTTGGAACAGTGGTCCGTGAAAATGAAAAATTAAATACCCCTTTTAGGAATTAGGAAGTGAGTGTAGGCATGCGTTAATAGGGGATAAGATTTCTAGGGGCGGAGTACCCCTTTAACCCCTTCCCGACCCATGGCATACATGTATGCCATGGGTCAGCTCCCATTCTATAACGTGGGGCCACGGCATGGCCCCTTGTCATAGCGGGTCGGGCCTGGCACCTAGCAATGACCAGGACCCGTGGCTAATAGCGCGCGGCAGTGATCGCGGTACCGCATGCTATTAACCCTTTAGACGCGGCGTTCAAAGTTGAATGCTGCATCTAAAGTGAAAGTAAACTAATGCCGGTTAGCTCAGGGAGCTGCTCGCGATCGCCACGGCAAAATCGCGGCATCCCGAACAGCTTACATGACAGTCGGAGGATCCCTACCTGCCTCCATGCTGTCCGATCGCCGAATGACTGCTCCGTGCCTGAGATCCAGGCAATAGCAGTCAAGCGGCAGAATCATTGATCACTGGTTTCCTATGAGAAACCAGTGATCAATGTGAAAGATCAGTGTGTGCAGTGTTATAGGTCCCTATGGGACCTATAACACTGCAAAAAAAAAGTGGGAAAAAAAGTGAATAAAGATCATTTAACCCCTTCCCTAATAAAAGTTTGAAGACTGTTGTATAAAATCTTCAAGTAAAGTTCTTCAGTTTATTCATAAAATCTGCTGTGGATATTCCGTTATTCTCCCTACCGTTTCTGGGACGGTTGGCGGTAGGACTATTAACACTAAGGAAACCTCGCCCTGGCATCATGACATCTTAGGGTTAATACCAACAGACCCTACACTACCACTACAACACCCTAGACACAATTACTCTCTTCTGCCCACCACATAAAAATGAAAGAAACTATCTGGTTGCTATGGGCAACCACTTTTCCTCTTTACAGGTTTTGATAAATTTCCTCCAGTGGTTTTGGCAAAAATTACACAAAGATGGCGTCTTGGGAGAATAGAAATGAGGACGCAGTTGTTGTGGTGTGTTTATTTTTATTTTTTACCAAATAAACCTCAAACAAAAATTGTGTCTGTTCCTAGGCTTAGGCTGGGACTAAACACAATCTATCTGTGGCCTTTTTCAAAGCCCATATTGCCTTATCTTTGGTGGTCTCCCCCCCCCCCCTTCCGACAGACGTCTGTCCAGCTGTTGCAAAACTACAACTCCAAGCATGCCCTGACAGCAAATGATATTACAAATACTGAGTATAAACAAATATAACACACCCACATGGAGTATTGTCATTTTATTAAAAAAATGCTAAAAAAAAAATCCCTTAGGTAACAGTCATGCAGAATATGTTAAAAAGCTTTTTAGGTTTCAGCCAATCAGAGAGCAGCACTGCTCAAATAGAACTCCCAGGAGGTAACAGCGTGTCACACATGTGATGTCATAACCATTGTCCACCAGAGAGCAGCACTGAGCAGAAATAACACAGCTCCTGCTCATTCTTCATCAGTGAGGGGCCGATGCTGGACACTGTAGGCGCGCGGGAATGTGAAGTTGAATACATCACTGTGATTGGTAAGTGTCACATTGTTGTGTCCAAAAGGTCTTTAGTGCAGTTCCATGTGCATTTCTATAATAACCATGTAAATAATCTATCTTTTGTTTTCCTATCTTAGATGCACTATTTCCAGGATGTGGAGTAGCATTTCCGGACTATCAAGACGTTGTAATAAGGCACATATTTCCAGACTTACAGCAAGAAGTTGGATGAAGGCATAAACCCTCGAATCACGCACATACACAGACACTTTGCCCAAATTCTAGAGGTAACCTCCTTTAGTATGCCCAGAGGAAGGGCAATACAGTAGCCATGGATTCCCTACAGGTTTCCTCCCCTCTGGAGGTTTTTCCTGTCCTGAGTTAGTTACTGTACGCTCTTTGTGAGTGATGGAAGGTTACATAAATCCCCTACACAAACATTTTAATAAATAATAAAGTTCCCCTGTTTTTAAACCGTTCTTTGACTTGTTTGACTCATTTATTTTATTTCTGTCTGTGAAAAATTGTGAATTTTTTTTTTAAGTGTCCAAAGCATGCCTCAGCAGGCATCACGTGCAAATCCCTGGGGGGTCCTGAGAACACCCCCCCCCCCCCATGTCAGCGATCAGTTCAATTCAGACCGGCGATCTGCGGCGATTCCGCGTCATACGGGTCTCCAGTGACCGGGAAAATAAGGAGGATCGGGGGTGTCTAAGACCCCCCCGATCCCCCTGAAGGCATAGGAGTAAGGTGGCAGGGGTGCCACCCCTCCTATTCCTGCTATTGGTCGGTCAGAGACGACTGACCAATAGCAGTTTGGGGGTGGGGAGTTAGAGTTCGGTTCCCCGCTCTGTCCACCGACTTTTGTCCTGGAAGAGTGAGGAAACTGGTGGTCATCGGCGCCAGAGGTCACTTACCGGGCGGACAGCGATGAGATATGGCTCCCTGGTGCATCTCCCTGGTGCGCGATCCTATGGAAGCCAGTGAGTTGTTGCCTAGCAACATATGGAGGGCTACAGTTAGAAGACCACTATACAGTGGTCTCTAAACTGTAGCCCTTCAGATGTTGCAAAACTACAACTCCCAGCATGCCCAGACAGCTGTTTGGGCATGCCGGGATATGTAGTATTGCAAGATTTAGAGGAGTACAGTTTGGAGATCACTAAGCAGATCAGTACATGTTGAGAGTTGCAATTTTGCAACAGCTGGAGGCACACTGGTTGGAAAATACTGAGTTAGGTAACAGAACCTAACTGAAGGTTTTCCAACCAGTGTGCCTCCAGATGTTGCAAAAGTACAACTCCCAGCATGCACTTTCTGTCAGTGCATGCTGGGAGTTGTAGTTTTGCAACAGCTGGAGGTCCCCCCCCCCCCCCCCACACACACACACACACTCACACACACACACACACATGTTTTTCTCCTTTTACCCCTTATGAAAAGGAAAAGTTGGGGTCTACACCAGCCTGTAAGTGTAAAAAAATTTAAATTTTTACACTAACATGCTGGTGTTGCCCCATACTTTTTATTTTCACAAGAGGTAAAAGGAAAAAAAGACCCCCAAAATTTGTAACACAATTTCTCCTGAGAGGGCATAAAATGCTCTGCCGACACACAACAAGGCTCAACAGTTAAAGTGTACTATGTACATTTGAGGCCTAAATTGGTGATTTGCACAGGGGTGGCTGATTTTATAGTGGTTCTGACATAAACGCAAAATAAATAAATAAATACCCACCTGTGACCCCATTTTGGAAACGACACCCCTCACGAAACGTATTAAGGGGTATAGTGAGTTTTAACACCCCACGGGTGCTTGACAATTTTTCATTAAAGTTGGATAAGAAAATGAAAAAAAATTTTTTTTAACTAAAATGCTGGTGTTACCCTAAATTTTTCATTCTCACAAGGGAAAATGGGGAAAAAAGCCCCCCAAAATTTGTAACCCCATTTCTTCTGACTAAGAGCATACCCCATATGTGGATGTAAAGTGCTCTGCGGGCGTACTACACTGCTCAGAAGGAAAGGAGCGCCATTGGGATTTTGGAGAGAAAATTTGTCCGGAATTGAAGGCCTCTTGTGTCTACAAAGCCCCCATAGTGCCAGACCAATGGACCCCCCCACATGTGACCCCATTTTGGAAACTAAACCCCTCACGGAATGTAATAAGGGGAGCAGTGAGCATTTACGCCCCACAGGTGTCTGACAGATTTTTGGAACAGTGGTCCGTGAAAATGAAAAATGTAATACCCCTTTTAGGAATTAGGAAGTGAGTGTAAGCATGCGTTAATAGGGGATAAGATTTCTAGGGGCGGAGTACCCCTTTAAGGAATTAAAAAGTTAGTGTAGGCATGCTTTACAAGCAGGTAGAAAAAGAACAGTTGGGAGAAATGGCAGGTGTGTTCTCGCCCATTAAAAAATTTATTTTAGGGGGGTGTGTCTAGCCATGGTTGTGTGAGGACGTGCTGCTGAGGAGCTCCTGCCTGCCGTTAGCTATTTCTGCCCTTCTTGTGCTTTGCCTATGGGGAATAGATCGAGGAACAAAAAGAAGAAGGTCTCTGGCATCCCCCCACCGCTTCCCATGTCTCTGGACACTTACTTTACCCGGGCCCAGCCCTCCCGCACGGGGACCCCACTGCCTGCTCTGATGCCCGGCGCCATCTTGGAACAGCGGAGCGGTACACGCACGGCCCCTCCGGCGGCTCTGGCCCTGATACAGGGCCGCACTGAAGAGGAGTGCTCCCGCCCTCGGGATCATCACCGCTCACCTCCGGAGCGTTCCGGTGCTCCTCCGGCCATCCCTTCTGAAGCGTTGCGTCCTCCGGCTCCTTCCCCTGCTCTCCGGCTCTCCCAGGCAGCAAGATGGCGGCGCGCAGCAGGCCCACCTTTCTGACGTGGCTCCCGGTCTGCTGGTGTGCGGTCTAGAGCATGGACCCTCACGGAGCCAGGTAAGAGGAACCCCTGAGAGACCCCCAGCCACGGAGGTGCTTCCTGTCAGCGGTCCCCCCACATTGGACTTGCTCACAGGGGTTACCCTGTTAACCCCCACGGTACCTCACCTCCAGCCTCCACTGGGCCCATCCCCACCCTCCTGGAGGGGCACTACGGCTATGCTGCATCTGGATGTCCCTCTCCTGAGACCCGAGGGGGCTTCTCCCCCAGGGTCTCCCCAAGTACCTCCTGCCTTCCTACCGCCACCATCTCTATTACCTGCTGGCCTGGTAGCTGGGTCACCTTCCCCCCCATGGGTGTCTGGCTCTTCCTGGGCTGCTGGCTCACATTCTGCCTCATCATCTCCTGCAGAGTCTGCACTAGCTGCCTCCCCTCCGGCCTCTGCACCTTCCAGCCAGGGGCCATCACCCTCGCCCCCTCCTGGCCCTCAACTGCCTCCCACACACCAGGAGGTAGCCTCCAGCTTGGATGCCAACCCACCACTGTTCCCCTCTCAACCATTATCTTCAGGACTGCGGCCTCATGTTGCAAATCTAGGCCAGTTTTCTATGCATTGTGATGTGGTAGTGCCTCCTGCCATTGCGGCCTCTGCTCCTATCACTCTTGCCGACCTACAGTCGTTGGTACAGTCTCTCCCAACTAAAGATGATATCTCTACACTGACCCGACAGGTGGTCCTCGAATGCAAGCAAGAATTTGCACAACTACGTTCAGAACTTTCCTCTGTGTCCGCCAGGGTGGAGACCGTGGAGGCGTCACAGGACTCTACTTTAACCTCCCTTCAGGCTTTGCAGGCTGTAGTAAGTGGCCACACTGACCAATTGTTCCATCTTCAGCAACACTTGGATGATATTGAAAATCGTAGCCGCAGGAGCAACATCAGAATCCGTGGTTTGCCAGAGGCGGTGTCATCTGGGGAGCTGTGGGAGGCCCTTCCTGCTATTTTCAATGACCTCCTAGACAGGCCTCCTGAGGCGCACATAGAGATGGACCGAGCACATAGAGCTCTGCGCCCACCGAGCTCTGACGACCGCAATCCAAGAGACGTAATCTGCCGGATACACTTTTATGCCCTGAAGGAGGACATTTTGCGACGTGCGAGAAGACGTAGACAGATCACCTACAAGGACGTCCCTGTCCAGTTGTACCCCGATCTCTCACGCCGTACACTGGCCCAACGAGCTGCTCTTAAGCCCCTTCTGCAGGTCCTGCGTGACAGGGACATTCCGTACCGCTGGGGTTTTCCTTTCTCCCTCACAGTGCGCAATAGGGGGCGCGTGGTGTCCCTGCGCTCTCCGGTGGATCTTCCCAGCTTTCTCCAAGCCCTGGATTTACCTGAGGTGGTGCTTCCGAAATGGCCTATGTTGCATTCCCCTCCGTTCCAACGGCCAGTCCCGCCCCCTGCTTCACCTCCGGCGAGAGCCCCTCGGTCTGGACTCCCTCCTAGAGACTCTCGCACTCGCGGACCCCGAGTGGCCCCTCAGTCTCGCCAGTCGCAGCTGCCCTCCGTGGCTGCTGCTTCTCGTAGGGCCTCGCAACCTCCCACTTGATCTTTCCACTAGAAATGTGCTATTTAGCAGTTGATTGCTCATTTTTATTAATGTTATCTTCTGGTGCTACTGATAGTGCCTCTAATTGTGCTTTTGTATGTTTTTCCCCCTTTTCATCTGACTCATTTTCATTGTCCTTGTTAAGCCGAGCGCTCCGGGTCCCCGCTCCTCATTCGCAGCGCCCCGGTCAGACCTGCTGACCGGGTGCGCTGCGATATTACTCCCAGCCGGGATGCGATTCGCGACGCGGGACGCGCCCGCTCGCGATGCGCATCCCGGCTCCCGTACCTGACCCGTTCCCCGCCTGTGTTGTCCCGGCGCGCGCGGCCCCGCTCCTTAGGGCGCGCGCGCGCCGGGTCTCTACAATTTAAAGGGCCACTGCGCCACTGATTGGCGCAGCAGGCCTAATCAGTATCCTCACCTGTGCACTCCCTACTTATACCTCACTTCCCCTGCACTCCCTCGCTGGATCTTGGTACCATTGTGCCAGTGAAAGCGTTTCCTTGTGTGTTCCTAGCCTGTGTTCCAGACCTCCTGCTGTTGCCCCTGACTATGATCCCTGCTGCCTGCCCTGACCTTCTGCTACGTCCGACCTTGCTCTTGTCTACTCCCTTGTACCGCGCTTATCTCAGCAGTCAGAGAGGTTGAGCCGTTGCCGGTGGATACGACCTGGTTGCTATCGCCGCTGCAAGACCATCCCGCTTTGCAGCGGGCTCTGGAGAATACTTAAAACCGGTCCACCGACACGGTCCACGCCAATCCCTCTCTGGCACAGAGGATCCACCTCCAGCCAGCCGAATCGTGACAGTAGATCCGGCCATGGATCCCGCTGAGGTCCCGCTGCCAGTTGTCGCCGACTTCACCACGGTGGTCACCCAGCAGTCGCAACAAGGCCACCAGCTGTCTCAACTGACCGTGATGCTACAGCAGCTACTACCACAGCTTCAGCAATCATCTCCTCCGCCAGCTCCTGCACCTCCTCCGCAGCGAGTGGCCGTTTCCAGCCTCCGATTATCCTCACCGGATAAATTTGATGGGGACTCTAAGTTTTGCCGTGGTTTTCTTTCGCAATGTTCCCTGCATTTGGAGATGATGTTGGATAAGTTTCCAACTGAAAGGTCTAAGGTGGCTTTCGTAGTCAGCCTTCTGTCTGGGAAAGCCCTGTGATGGGACCGCAATGATCCTGTCACTGCCTCTGTACACTCCTTCTTCACGGAGATTCGAAGTGTCTTTGAGGAACCTGCCCGAGCCTCTTCTGCCGAGACTGCCCTGCTGAACCTGGTCCAGGGTAATTCTTCTGTTGGCGAGTACGCCATCCAATTCCGTACTCTTGCCTCCGAATTATCCTGGAATAACGAGGACCTCTGCGCGACCTTTAAAAATGGCCTATCCAGTAACATTAAAGATGTGCTGGCTGCACGAGAAATTCCTGCTAACCTGCATGAACTTATTCATCTTGCCACCCGCATTGACATGCGTTTTTCCGAAAGGCGTCAGGAGCTCCGCCAGAATATGGACTATGTTCGCACGAGGCGGTTTCTCTCCCCGGCTCCTCTCTCCTCTGGTCCTCTGCAATCCATTCCTGTGCCTCCCGCCGTGGAGGCTATGCAAGTTGACCGGTCTCGCTTGACACCTCAAGAGAGGACACAACGCCGCATGGAGAACCTTTGCCTGTACTGTGCCGGTACCGAACATTTCTTGAAGGATTGTCCTATCCGTCCTCCTCGCCAGGAAAGACGCACGCTGACTCCGCACAAAGGTGAGACAGCTCTTGATGTGAACTCTGCTTCTCCACGTCTTACTGTGCCTGTGCGGATGTCTTCTTCTACCTTCTCCTTCTCTGCTATGGCCTTCTTGGATTCCGGATCTGCAGGAAATTTTATTTTGGCCTCTCTCATCAACAGGTTCAACATCCCGGTGACCAGACTCGCCAGACCCCTCTACATCAACTCTGTTAGCAATGAAAGATTGGACTGTACCGTGCGTTACTGCACGGAACCTCTCTTAATGTGCATCGGACCCCATCACGAAAAAATAGAATTTTTGGTCCTCTCTAACTGCACTTCAGAAATTCTTCTTGGAATACCGTGGCTTCAACGCCATTCCCCAACCCTTGATTGGACCACAGGGGAAATCAAGAATTGGGGTACTTCTTGCCACAAGGACTGTCTTAAACCGGCTCCCAGTACTCACAGTCGAGACCCTGTTGTTCCCCCGGTATCTGGTCTTCCTAAGGCCTATCTGGACTATGCTGATGTTTTTTGCAAAAAACAAGCAGAGACTTTGCCTCCTCACAGGCCTTATGACTGTCCTATTGACCTCCTCCCGGGTACTACTCCACCCCGGGGCAGAATCTATCCTCTGTCTGCTCCGGAAACCCAAGCCATGTCGGAATACATCCAGGAGAACTTAAAAAAGGGGTTTATCCGCAAGTCCTCCTCTCCTGCCGGAGCTGGATTTTTTTTTGTCTCCAAAAAAGATGGCTCCCTACGCCCTTGCATTGATTACCGCGGACTTAATAAAATCACGGTAAAAAACCACTACCCCCTACCTCTTATCTCGGAACTCTTTGACCGCCTACGAGGCGCCCACATCTTTACCAAGCTGGACTTAAGAGGTGCTTATAATCTCATCCGCATCAGGGAGGGGGACGAATGGAAGACTGAATTTAACACCAGAGATGGACACTTTGAGTATCTGGTCATGCCCTTTGGCCTTTGCAACGCCCCTGCCGTCTTCCAAGACTTTGTAAATGAAATTTTTCATGATCTTCTATATACCTGTGTTGTGGTTTACCTGGACGATATTCTGATTTTTTCTGCCAACTTAGAAGAACACCGCCAGCATGTCCGCATGGTTCTTCAGAGACTTCGGGACAATCAACTTTATGCCAAAATGGAAAAATGTCTCTTTGAATGTCAGTCTCTTCCTTTCATAGGATACTTAGTCTCTGGCCAGGGACTACAAATAGACCCAGATAAACTATCTGCCGTATTAGATTGGCCACGCCCCTCCAGACTCCGTGCTATCCAACGTTTTTTGGGGTTCGCCAATTATTACAGACAATTTATTCCACACTTTTCCACTATTGTGGCTCCTATCGTGGCTCTAACCAAGAAAAATGCCAATCCTAAGTCCTGGTCTCCTCAAGCGGAAGACGCATTTAAACATCTCAAGTCGGCCTTTTCTTCTGCTCCCGTACTCTCCAGACCTGACCCATCTAAACCCTTCTTATTGGAGGTAGACGCCTCCTCAGTGGGAGCTGGAGCAGTTCTTCTACAAAAAAATTCTTCCGGGCATGCTGTTACTTGTGGGTTTTTTTCTAGGACCTTCTCTCCGGCGGAGAAAAACTACTCCATTGGTGATCGAGAATTACTGGCCATAAAATTGGTGCTTGAGGAATGGAGGCACCTGCTGGAGGGATCCAAATATCCAGTTATTATATACACTGATCACAAGAATCTCTCTTATCTCCAGTCTGCCCAACGACTGAACCCTCGCCAGGCTAGGTGGTCGTTGTTCTTTGCCCGTTTTAACTTTAAAATCCATTTTTGCCCTGCTGACAAGAACATTAGGGCCGATGCCCTCTCTCGTTCTTCAAATGCCTCTGAAGTGGAAGCCTCTCCGCAACACATCATTCCTCCGGACTGTCTGGTCTCCACTTCTCCAGCTTCCATCAGACAAACTCCTCCAGTAAAGACCTTCGTTTCTCCACGCCAGCGCCTTGGGATTCTCAAGTGGGGACACTCCTCCCACCTCGCAGGCCATGCGGGCATCAAAAAATCCTTTCAACTCATCTCTCGATTTTATTGGTGGCCTACTCTGGAGACTGATGTTGTTGATTTCGTGCGGGCTTGTACTGTCTGTGCCTGGAATAAGACTCCTCGCCAGAAGCCTGCTGGTCTCCTTCATCCTCTGCCTGTTCCTGAACAACCTTGGTCACAGATTGGTATGGACTTTATTACTGACTTGCCCTTATCCCGTGGCAACACAGTTGTTTGGGTGGTCGTTGATCGATTTTCCAAGATGGCACATTTTATCCCTCTTCCAGGCCTTCCTTCAGCGCCTCAGTTGGCAAAGCAATTTTTTATACACATTTTTCGCCTTCACGGGTTGCCCACGCATATCGTCTCGGATAGAGGCGTTCAATTTGTGTCTAAATTCTGGAGGGCCCTCTGTAAGCAGCTCAAGATCAAATTAAACTTCTCTTCTTCTTATCATCCCCAATCCAATGGGCAAGTAGAAAGAATTATTCAGGTCCTGGGTGACTATTTACGACATTTTGTTTCCTCCCGCCAGGATGACTGGGCAGATCTTCTACCATGGGCCGAATTCTCATACAACTTCAGAGTCTCCGAATCTTCTGCTAAATCCCCATTCTTCGTGGTGTACGGCCGTCACCTTCTTCCTCCCCTCCCCACTCCCATGCCCTCTGGTTTGCCCGCTGTTGATGAAGTGACTCGAGATCTTTCCACCACATGGAAAGAAACCCAAAATTCTCTTTTACAGGCTTCATCCCGGATGAAAAAATTTGCTGATAAAAAAAGAAGAACTCCCCCCCATTTTTGCTCCCGGAGACAAGATATGGCTCTCCGCTAAGTATGTCCGCTTTTGTGTCCCCAGTTATAAACTGGGACCACGCTATCTTGGTCCTTTCAAAATCTTGTGCCAGATCAACCCTGTCTCTTACCAACTCCTTCTTCCTCCTTCTCTCCGTATTCCCAATGCCTTCCATGTCTCTCTCCTTAAACCACTCATCCTTAACCGCTTCTCTCCCAAAGTTGTTTCTGCCACTCCTGTTTCCGGTTCGTCTGACGTCTTCTCGGTGAAGGAGATTCTAGCATCCAAGACAGTCAGAGGTAAAAGATTCTTCTTTAATTGACTGGGAGAATTGTGGCCCAGAGGAGAGATCTTGGGAACCTGAGGACAACATCCTAGACAAAAGTCTTATCCTCAGGTTCTCAGGCTCCAAGAAGAGGGGGAGACCCAAGGGGGGGGGGGGTACTGTTACGCCGAGCGCTCCGGGTCCCCGCTCCTCCCCGGAGCGCTCGCAGCGTCCTCTCATTCGCAGTGCCCCGGTCAGACCTGCTGACCGGGTGCGCTGCGATATTACTCCCAGCCGGGATGCGATTTGCGATGCGGGACGCGCCCGCTCGCAATGCGCATCCCGGCTCCCGTACCTGACCCGTCTGTGTTGTCCCGGCGCGCGTGGCCCCGCTCCTTAGGGCGCGCGCGCGCCCGGTCTCTGAGATTTAAAGGGCCACTGCGCCACTGATTGGCGCAGCAGGCCTAATCAGTATCCTCACCTGTGCACTCCCTACTTATACCTCACTTCCCCTGCACTCTCTCGCTGTATCTTGTTGCCATTGTGCCAGTGAAAGCATTTCCTTGTGTGTTCCTAGCCTGTGTTACAGACCTCCTGCCGTTGCCCCTGACTACGATCCCTGCTGCCTGCCCTGACCTTCTGCTACGTCCGACCTTGCTCTTGTCTACTCCCTTGTACCGCGCTTTTCTCAGCAGTCAGAGAGGTTGAGCCGTTGCCGGTGGATACGACCTGGTTGCTACCGCCGCTGCAAGACCATCCCGCTTTGCAGCGGGGTCTGGAGAATACCAGTAGCAACTTAGAACTGGTCCACCGACACTGTCCACGCCAATCCCTCTCTGGCACAGAGGATCCACGTCCAGCCAGCCGAATCGTGACAGTCCTCTAGCACTTTTGGGCTCTTTTCAGCTACTGTTACATATTCGGCAGTGTAGTGGGTTCTGTCTCTCTCGCTACCTGACTAACTTTACCCCCCTATAGGTATAGGGCTCCTGGGGATGATCTGGTCCTTGGGACTTCTTCCCTCCTTTACTACTTATTGTTCTTGTTAGATTCCGCAGCAGTAGTCTCTTCTCTCTGTCTGTCTACTGCTTATTTCGTTACCCCTCTTTTTTTTTCTTTTCTTCTTTCTCTTCTCTCTTGTTTTGTTGGTCTGTCTTGTGTAGGTGTTTGCTGATCTTGTTGTGTACTTGTTCTCCTTTTGTGTTGCTCCTTTTTGTTTTTCCCCCTTGTCTTATCCCTGTGTTTTGTTCCCCCCCCCCTTTTTTTTTATAATAGCACCTCATTCCTGTACTAACTCTGTTTTTTTGTTTTCTCTCGGTTTCTCTGAGTTTCTCATGGCGGATCTCAAGATTATTTCTTTTAATCCCAAAGGTCTCAACACCCCGGAAAAAAGGGCTCAGATCCTTCACCATTGTCACAAGCAACGGGCTCATCTGGTATGTTTTCAAGAGACACATTTTAAGGTAGGCCACACACCCTCTCTCAAACATCCACACTACACCTCCTGGTTCTGTGCTGACAATCCTCTGTCCAGATCCTGTGGGGTGGCGATCACCATTCACAAGTCTCTTCCCCATCAGGTTCTGAATTGTACGATTGCCCCGGATGCACGTTACTTAATCCTTTCTTTAAGTATTGGGGGACAAAAATTCACGATTCTTAACCCCTTAAGGACCAGGCCATTTTACACCTTAGGACCGGAGCGTTTTTTGCACATCTGACCACTGTCACTTTAAACATTAATAACTCTGGAATGCTTTTACCTTTCATTCTGATTCCGAGACTGTTTTTTCGTGACATATTCTACTTTATGTTATTGGTAAAATTTTGTCGATACTTGCATCGTTTCTTAGTGAAAAATTCCAAAATTTGCTGAAAAAATTGAAAATTTTGCATTTTTCTAACTTTGAAGCTCTCTGCTTGTAAGGAAAATGGAGATTCCAAAAAAAAATAAAAAATTTTCACAAAAAAAATATGTCTACTTTATGTTTGCATCATAAAATTGACGTGTTTTTACTTTTGGAAGACACCAGAGGGCTTCAAAGTTAAGCAGCAATTTTCCAATTTTTTACAAAATTTTCAAACTCACAATTTTTCAGGGACCAGTTCAGGTTTGAAGTGGATTTGAAGGGTCTTCATATTAGAAATACCCCACAAATGACCCCATTATAAAAACTGCACCCCCCAAAGTATTCAAAATTACATTCAGTCAGCGTTTTAACCCTTTAGGTGTTTCACAGGAATAGCAGCAAAGTGAAGGAGAAAATTCACCATCTTCATTTTTTACACTCGCATGTTCTTGTAGACCCAATTTTTGAATTTTTACAAGGGGTAAAAGGAGAAAATTTATACTTATATTTGTAGCCCAATTTCTCTCGAGTAAGGACATACCTCATATGTCCATGAAAAGTGTTCGGCGGGCGCAGTAGAGGGCTCAGAAGCGAAGGAGCGACAAGGGGATTTTGGAGAGTATGTTTTTCTGAAATGGTTTTTGGGGGGCATGTTGCATTTAGGAAGCCCCTATGGTACCAGAACAGCAAAAAATCCCCACATGGCATACCATTTTGGAAACTAGACCCCTTGGGGAACGTAACAAGGGGTAAAGTGAACCTTAATACCCCACAGGTGTTTCACAACTTTTGCATATGTAAAAAAATATATATATTTTTTCACTAAAATGTGTGTTTCCCCCCAAATTTCACATTTTTGCAAGGGTTAATAGCAGAAAATACCCCCCAAAATTTGTAACCCCATCTCTTCTGAGTATGGAGGCACCCCATAAGTGGATCTGAAGTGCACTACGGGCGAACTACAATGCTCAGAAGAGAAGGAGTCATATTTGGCTTTTGGAGAGCAAATTTTGGTCGGGGGTCATGTCGCATTTAGGAAGCCCCTATGGTGCCACAACAGCAAAAAACCCTCACATAGCATACCATTTTGGAAACTAGACCCCTTGAGGAACGTAACAAGGAATAAAGTGAGCCTTAATACCCCACAGGGGTTTCACGACTTTTGCATATGTAAAAAAATATATATATTTTTTCACTAAAATTTGTGTTTCCCCCCAAATTTCACATTTTTGCAAGGGTTAATAGCAGAAAATACCCCCCAAAATTTGTAACCCCATCTCTTCTGAGTATGGAGGTACCCCATAAGTTGACCTGAAGCGCACTACGGGCAAACTACAATGCTCAGAAGAGAAGGAGTCATATTTGGCTTTTGGAGAGCAAATTTTGCTCGGGGGGCATGTCGCATTTAGGAAGCCCCTATGGTGCCAGGACAGCAAAATAACCCCAACATGGCATACCATTTTGGAAACTAGACCCCTTGAGGAACGTAACAAGGGGTACAGTGAGCATTTACCCCCCACTGGTGTCTGTCAGATCTTTGGAACAGTGGGCTGTACAAAATGTTTAGTTTGCGCAGCCCACTGTTCCAAAGATCTGTCAGACACCAGTGGGGTGTAAATTCTCACTGCACCCCTCATTACATTCCATGAGGGGTGTAGTTTCCGAAATGGGGTCACATGTGTTTTTTTTTTTTTGCGTTTGTCAAAACCGCTGTAACAATCAGCCACCCCTGTGCAAATCACCTCAAATGTACATGGTGCACTCTCCCTTCTGGGCCTTGTTGTGCGCCCCCCAGAGCACTTTGCGCCCACTTATGGGGTATCTCCGTAGTCGGGAGAAATTGCATTACAAATTTTGGGGTGCGTTTTTCCCTTTTACCTCTTGTCAAAATGAAAAGTATAGGGCAACACCAGCGTGTTAGTGTAAAAAATTTATTTTTTTACACTAACATGCTGTTGTAGACCCCAACTTCACCTTTTCATAAGGGGTTAAAGGAGAAAAAGCCCCCCAAAATTTGTAACACAATTTCTCCCGAGTACGGCAATACCCCATATGTGACCCTAAACTGTTGCCTTGAAATACGACAGGGCTCCAAAGTGAGAGCGCCATGCGCATTTGAGGCCTGAATTAGGGATTTGCATAGGGGTGGACATAGGGGTATTCTACGCCAGTAATTCACAAACAGGGTGCCTCCAGCTGTTGCAAAACTCCCAGCATGCTTGGACAGTCAACGGCTGTCCGGCAATACTGGGAGTTGTTGTTTTGCAACAGCTGGAGGCTCCATTTTGGAAACAGTGGCGGACCGGACTTTTTTCATTTTTATTGGGGAGGGGAGGGGGGCTGTGTAGGGGTATGTGTATATGTAGTGTTTTTTTTTTACTTTTTATTTTATTTTGTGTTAGTGTAGTGTAGTGTTTTTAGGGTACAGTCACATGGGCGGGGGGTTACAGCGAGTTCCCGCTGCGAGTTTGAGCTGCCGCGCAAAATTTGCTGCATCGCAAACTTGCAGCCTGATACTCACTGTAAGCCCCCTGCCCATGTGAATGTATCCTGTACATTCACAGGGGGGGACCTCCAGCTGTTACAAAACCACAACTCCCAGCATGCACAGTCCATCAGTGCATGCTGGTAGTTAGAGTTTTGCAACAGCTGGAGGCACACGGTTGGGAAACACTGAGTTAGGAAACAGACAAGGTTTCCCAACCATTGTGCCTCCTGTTGTTGCAAAACCACAACTCCCAGCATTCTCAGGCATGCTGGGAGTAGTAGTTCGGCAACATCTTTAGAGCCAGATGTTGCCGAACTACAACTCCCAGCATGCTGGGAGTTGTAGTTTTGCAACATCTGGAGGACTACAGTTTGCAGGTTCCCAATCTGTGCCCTTCCAGATGTTGCAAAACTACAACTCCCAGTATGCCAAAACTGTCCAGGCATGCTGGGAGTTGTAGTTCTGCAACATCTGAAGGGCCAGGTTTTACAGAACTACAACTCCCAGCATGCCTGGACAGTAAGGGCATGCTGAGGATGTGTAGTTTTGCAACATCTGGAAGGGCACAGTGGTCTCCAAACTGTGGACCTCCAGATGTTGTAAAACTGCAACTCCTAGCATGCCCAGACGCCAAGGGCTGTCTGGGCATGCTGGGAGTTGTAGTATACAGGGTCCCATTACAGCAATGCATGTCGCTTTACGGCGACGTGCATTGCTGTAAAGGGCCCGACCGTGGCTGAAGATCAACTCACCTGTCGCCGCTGCCGCCGCCATCTTCCTCGCCGGGATCCGGGTCTTCAGGGACGAGGTAAGTACCGGGGCCGGTCCCCAGCACTCCCCCGTCCCCCGCCGCGTCCTCCGGTCTTCCTCCCGTCCTCTCCGGACTTCAAGGGGCCGGGCAGGACGGGAGGAAGTAACCGCCCCCCCTCCTGCGATTGGTCGGTTAGTAAACCGACGGATCGCAGGGGATAGGAGGAGGTGACAGGCTTGCCACCTCGGTCCGATACTTCAGCATGGTCCTGGCTGTCTGTGACAGCCGGGATCATGCGAAATTACCGGGCGGTCGGGTCCCAGAGACCCGATCAGCCCGGTATCGCCGCAGATCGCAAGGGCGATTTCCCTTGCGATTTGCGGCGATCGCCGACATGGGGGGCCTACATGGCCCCCCTCGGCATTTGCCCTGGATGCCTGCTGAAGGATTTCAGCAGGCATCCAGTTCCGATCTCTGCCCGGCGAGCGGCAGAGATCGGAAATACAACAGGACGTTCTCTAACGTCCTTGGGCATTAAAGCCCAGGTAGTGGGGACGTTAGAGAACGTCCTATGTCCTTAACAGGTTAATATCTACTGCCCGAATCTCCAACAGATCCCATTTTTGCTTGACTTTATTGATGTTGCTCTCCCGCTACTTAGGGGCACTGTTGTCTTATGTGGTGACCTTAATCTTACTTTGGACCCCACATTGGATAACTCCACAGGCCGATCTACTATCTCTTATTCTGCTATCAAGCAGCTGAAGAGGGCGTTTCTCACGTTGCAGCTCTGCGATGTGTGGCGGCTTCTCCACCCGTCCGACAAGGACTATAGTTTTTATTCTACCCCCCCATAGTTCCTACAGCAGGATCGATTATATTATGTTACAGCATCATGCCCTTCCGTGGCTTGTTGCCTCCTCTATAGGGAGTATTTTATGGTCAGACCATGCCCCGGTCACTTGCACTTTGCGCCTACCTTTCCTCACCAGGGGGGAATGGACTTGGCGTTTGAATGAGTCTCTCCTGCTGGACACAGTGGCCCTCATTTACTATTCTAAACCCGACTTCTTTTGTCGGGTTTTTTTGGCGCATCTTTGTCTGCGCCATGTCGCAGACATCGTGCGCCAGTCTGAGACACGATGCAACATGTTTTCCTGACGGACCCGATGTGGATTCTCCCAAACCCGAAAAAGGGGCGTAACCCGACATTTCTGAGCTTTCCCACGTATTTATAAAGGTTTCCAACCCGAATTTGTTGAATTGTTGTGGATTTTTTTCCCGACAACTCAGAGGAGATGGAAACCAAAACCTACAAAACCCAGTGCGACAAACAGGATGTGACATAATAATAAATACCAGGGGAAAAATGCAGTCGGGTAAGAAAGCAAGATAGACTTACAACCCAATTTTCTAAGTAAATGAGGGCCAGTGTGTACCGCAGAGGTGGAGCGTACTATTACTAACTTTGTCCTCAGTCACTCGCAGGATACCACTTCCCCCGTGGTGAAGTGGCAGGCTGCCAAATGTGTCTTGTGCGGCGTTTTTATCAAACACGGCACTCGCCTTAAGAAAGAGAAAGCGTACACTCTGCGCCGCGCGCTGCAGAAGGTTGCTGAGCTCGAACTGGCCCACAAGCCCGCACTATCAGCCTCAACGTTGGGGGACCTCCTTGTTGCACATCAGGAGGCTCGGTGATTGCTTGATGCTTCCTCTAAACGTGTTTTACTGCTATGCCGTAGCAAGTTTTATGAGTTCGGGGACAAGAGTGGGCGAATGTTGGCCAGAGTGCTTAAGGAACACCTAGCACGCTCGCACATACCATGCCTTAAGACCCCTACTGGCTCGGTGGCACACACTACTCCTGCCATAACTGATGTGCTTAGGGACTATTATACAACTTTTTACAATCTTCCCCCCCCCCGCCTCTTCCAGCCCTCACCCGGACTCCTTCCCCGTTCTGATGTTCCTGGTATCCCAGAGGATGCGCGGGACTCTCTTGAGGCCCCTTTCTCCCTGAGTCAAATTCTGGGGGTTATTACCTCCCTTCCTGGGGGCAAAAGTCCAGGGCCAGATGGCTTTACCACGGCCTTCTACAAGGCGTTTGCGGAACGCCTCGCCCCTATGTTACTGGATTCCTTTAATAGGGGTGTCTCTGGAAACTCCTTTCCCACAGCAGTCTATCCTGGCCCATGTCGCGGTCCTCCCTAAACCGGGCAAGGACCCGCAGGTCTGTGCCAGTTACAGACCTATTTCATTATTGAATGTGGATCTGAAGATTTTTGCTAAATTGATTGCTCTTCAGTTGGGGCCTCTTTTACCAGGCCTTGTTCATCCGGATCAGGCGGGCTTTGTCCCGGGGAGGGAAGCCCGTGACAACACCCTTAAAACCCTGGACATTATTCATTATGCTAACTCACATAACAAAACCCCTTATGATTCTTTCCCTAGATGCCGAAAAGGCATATGACCGCATATCCTGGTCTTCCCTGCAGCACACTCTGTCGGCCATTGTTCTTGGCCCGGTTCTCACTTCCAAGATTCTTTCACTCTACCAGACCCCCTTGGTGCGGCTAAAAATCAATGGTACATTGTCCCGTCCTTTCAATATCCACAACGGGACTCGTCAGGGCTGTCCCCCCTACTGTATATATTGATTATGGAACATTTGTTATCTGCCATTCGCCAGAACCCTGATATCTGGGGCATCACTATTGGAGACCATGTGTATAAATGCTCAGCCTTTGCTGACGATCTGTTGGTGTATGTTACCAACCCCCACGTGACTCTCCCGGTCCTGATGGCGGAGCTGGTCCAATTTTAAAATTAACATGTCCAAATCCGAGGTCTTAAATGTTTCCCTCCCTCACTCAGCAGTAGACCTTATTAAACGTAACTTTTCCTTTGCCTGGCCCTCAGGAGGCCTTTCCTACTTTGGCACGAAAATCCCGGCTGACCTGTCCCACCTCTTTTATAGTAACTTCCCCCCTTTATTGTCTCAATTTGATGCCCTTTTACGGTCCTGGAACAGGAAACAGTTTTCCTGGTTTGGAAGGGTAAATATACTGAAAATGACCCTCCTACCTAAATTACTCTATCTTTTACAAACAGTGCCGATTAGTATTCCTGCTCAGTTTTGGAGGGCCCTGCAGAGCCGTTTTGGGACTTTTGTCTGGACCTATGGCCGTCCTCGTATCCGGCGGGGCACGCTCATTTGCCCTAAGGGGGCTGGAGGTGTGGGCCTTCCTGACTGTCGCCTTTATTATATGGCGGCCATGCATGCTCGTTTACTGGATATTTTGCATAACTCAGCCTCTAAACTCTGGGTGCGCATTGCACATAATGTTACCCCCCTCTCTTTAGCGGGGCTTCCTTGGTCTTGGCCCCCACCTCCATCCTCCTTGTCTCTCCTGTCGTTCACCTCCAGGCAAACCTTCTCTGCCCTCCATTGTTCTTCAGCTAGAGGGTCTTTGGTGGACCCCTCTGGTCCCTTACTGCCAATCACTGATCACCCAAACTTTCCCCCGGGAGTTGCTTCCAGTGGATTCCTGGGTGGGGTTAAATCTGACCCACTCCGTTTTTTTTTCACGTGTTGTCTTCTGAGGGCTTATTGCCCCTTGCTGACATACGTCCAGTTGAACCTCCCCATCCCCGTAGGCCTTTTGAATACATACAACTGAAACATTTCTACTCTTCGGTGTCACGCTCGGTCCACCAGCATCGGGAGTTAACTCCTTTTGAGAGACTTTGCATGGCCCCCCCCCTTGCCTCCCCCCACACCATAGGGTTTCTGTACAGATTGTTGCTTTCTCAACACACCTCTTCTTTGCCCTCCTTCTGTAGCGCTTGGCAGGCGGACCTCGGCTCTCAGTTCTCCCTGGAGCAATGGCAGAAATGCTTTCACCTTTCACATAAGTCAATCATACCTAACAGATCACAAGAGACGAACTACAAAATACGCTCCCGCTGGTATAGGACTCCGGAGCAGTTGCATCGATGGTACCCGTCAGTCTCTGACCTTTGTTGGCGTTGTGGACAAGCAACTGGTATGATGTTGCACATTTGGTGGGGTTGTCCTTCACTGCGTCCATTCTGGACTTCAGTACGCTCTATCACTCACGATATCACCGGTGTGACTGTTCCGGATTCCCCTGAGGCAGTCCTGCTCTTCATGTTTGACATTTCTGCTACTTCCTTCTGGAAATCTCTCTTACGCTATTTTCTGCAGGCTGCTAAGTCAGTTATTCCCCGTAAATGGAGATCTTCCACACCCCCGACTGTTGGGGAATGGCTTGCAGAGGTGAATTATTTTCAGCACATGGAGGAGCTAATTGCCTTGACCACTGCAGAAAATGAAAGATGTACCAAAACTTGGTATGATTGGTCATCCGTCCAGTCTACCTCCGAGTACCGTGACCTATTGGCCTTGGGATCCTCTGTGACGCCATGACCCTTTTTTGGCTACGCTTTCTCTCGTCTGTCTTGGTAACCTTCCCGTCCTACTTCCCTTGTTGTTTCTTGTCTGTCTGTAAGACCCTTGTCTCTGTATGTCGTCATGTCTGCCTGTTTCTGTGTTTTACATACCCTCTTATTTTTCTGTTCTTCACTTTTTATCTATATCCCTCTATTCTTTCCCTTCTGAACCTTGCCGTTTTAGCATTGATGTGGTTATTACATATTCTAAGTTGGTGTTCCTTGTTGAGTATACTGATTGCTTTGACATGATGTCCTTCCTGTCTGTTGCGCGAGTAACGGACTCCCTAGTGCTGACCGCACTTTCTGCCATGCACGGTCTTTATGACTTATTCTGTTTTTTCTTATCTTGCATTGAGGCCATGCTTAACACCTTGTGCCTCTGCCACTGTCGTGCCTTGTTATTGTTTTTTTGTTTACTGAAAATTATTGAAAATTAATAAAGATTTTGAATAAGAAAAAATTTTACTTTAGGGGTTAAGTAGCTGATCCATCTGCAGCATCTCCCCCTGCCCCCTGTAACAGGAAGCCTCTGATTGGTTGATGCAGGTGCCTTTCCCAGGCTGCAGGACCAATGAGTGCTTCCTCTTAGCTCAGGGGAGATGACATGATAGAGCAGACACTCCATGATCTTCTGGGGCTTCGCTCTGTACTGTGAGTAGTGATCACACTGAGGCTCCGTGCATCACAGGAAATCACAGAAGCATGTCAGATCCGGGACAGTTGAAAGGTAAGTCTATTATAATAATAGTAATACACATTGAGGGACATGTATGAAAACTTGTGCAGAGGAAAATTGACCAGTTGCCCATAGCAACCAATCAGATCGCTTCTTTCACTTTACATTTTTAAATGTGGTGTCCCGGTACAGGACTTGGTCCTGTCCCTGTCTAAAGTCCCCTCAGCCAGAGTTCCTTCACTCTCATAGGGCACTCTTGCAGGGCTTACCCCTGGTCGCCTCATGTAAATTGTGTTCATGTATATATATTTAATGTATAGGAAATATTATGTATAGGACCTTAGCAGGTCACGTGCTTTTAATTATGATTGTACTATAGTTTAAGGACCTTACAGGGTCATGTGATGTACCCAGAGTTCCCTGGGACAGGACTTACAGGTTTGCCGGCCAATGAGCTTTGTCCAGCCTCCTTAATATATAAGGGGCTGTAGTCAATCAATTCACTCTCTTAGCTCTTGCCTCTCTTAGTTCCGGACTATCAAGCAGCACAAATCTCATCAGCATCAATTCAAGTCAGCTAGGCCAAAGCCTAAGATCCCACAGCCACTAAAACGTGAGTTACCAAAGCTCAAACTACCTAATCCTGTGTGACTACTACCAGCTAAAATATTATAATTAGTAGCACAGTGGCCTGCATCAAAGCTCATTGCTTCAGAGTCCCATCACAACCTGTGAGGAACCTGTATCCCGATTCACTCTTGAGAGACTGTTATGTTTGAAGACTGTTGTATAAAATCTTCAAGTAAAGTTCTTCAGTTTATTCATAAAATCTGCTGTGGATATTCCGTTATTCTCCCTACTGTTTCTGGGATGGTTGGCAGTAGGACTATTAACACTAAGGAAACCTCGCCCTGGCATCATGACATCTTAGGGTTAATACCAACAGACCCTACACTACCACTACAACACCCTAGACACAATTACTCTCTCCTGCCCACCACATAAAAATGAAAGAAACTATCTGGTTGCTATGGGCAACCACTTTTCCTCTTTACAGGTTTTGATAAATTTCCTCCAGTGGTTTTGGCAAAAATTACACAAAGATGGCATCTTGGGAGAATAGAAATGAGGGCGCAGTTGTTGTGGTGTGTTTATTTTTATTTTTTTTACCAAATAAACCTCAAACAAAAATTGTGTCTGTTCCTAGGCTTAGGCTGGGACTAAACACAATGTATCTGTGGCCTTTTTCAAAGCCCACATTGCCTTATCTTTAGTGGTCTCCCCCCCCCCCCCCTTCCGACAGACGTCTGTCCAGCTGTTGCAAAACTACAACTCCAAGCATGCCCTGACAGCAAATTATATTACAAATACTGAGTATAAACAAATATAACACACCCACATGGAGTATTGTCATTTTATTAAAAAAATGCTAAAAAAAATCCCTTAGGTAACAGTCATGCAGAATATGTTAAAAAGCTTTTTAGGTTTCAGCCAATCAGAGAGCAGCACTGCTCAACTGGAACTCCCAGGAGGTAACAGCGTGTCACACATGTGATGTCATAACCATTGTCCACCAGAGAGCAGCACTGAGCAGAAATAACACAGCTCCTGCTCATTCTTCATCAGTGAGGGGCCGATGCTGGACACTGTAGGCGCGCGGGAATGTGAAGTTGAATACATCACTGTGATTGGTAAGTGTCACATTGTTGTGTTCAAAAGGTCTTTAGTGCAGTTCCATGTGCATTTCTATAATAAACATGTAAATAATCTATCTTTTGTTTTCCTATCTTAGATGCACTATTTCCAGGATGTGGAGTAGCATTTCCGGACTATCAAGACGTTGTAATAAGGCACATATTTCCGGACTTACAGCAAGAAGTTGGATGAAGGCATAAACCCTCGAATCACGCACATACACAGACACTTTGCCCAAATTATAGAGGTAACCTCCTTTAGTATGCCCAGAGGAAGGGCAATACAGTAGCCATGGATTCCCTACAGGTTTCCTCTCCTCTGGAGGTTTTTCCTGTCCTGAGTTAGTTACTGTACGCTCTTTGTGAGTGATGGAAGGTTACAAAAATCCCTACACAAACATTTTAATAAATAATAAAGTTCCCCTGTTTTTAAACCGTTCTTTGACTTGTTTGACTCATTTATTTTATTTCTGTCTGTGAAAAATTGTGAATTTCTTTTTTTACGTGTCCAAAGCATGCCTCAGCAGGCATCACGTGCAAATCCCTGGGGAGTCCTGAGAACCCCCCCCCCCCCCCCCCCATGTCAGCGATCAGTTCAATTCAGACCGGCGATCTGCGGCGATTCCGCGTCATACGGGTCTCCAGTGACCGGGAAAATAAGGAGGATCGGGGGTGTCTAAGACACCCCCGATCCCCCTGAAGGCATAGGAGTAAGGTGGCAGGGGTGCCACCCCTCCTATTCCTGCTATTGGTTGTTCAGAGACGACTGACCAATAGCAGTTCGGGGGTGGGGGAGTTAGAGTTCTGTTCCCCGCTCTGTCCACCGACTTTTGTCCTGGAAGAGTGAGGAAACTGGTGGTCATCGGCGCCAGAGGTCACTTACCGGGCGGGCAGCGATGAGATATGGCTCCCTGGTGCATCTCCCTGGTGCGCGATCCTATGGAAGCCAGTGAGTTGTTGCCTAGCAACATATGGAGGGCTACAGTTAGAAGACCACTATACAGTGGTCTCTAAACTGTAGCCCTTCAGATGTTGCAAAACTACAACTCCCAGCATGCCCAGATAGCTGTTTGGGCATGCTGGGATATGTAGTATTGCAAGATTTAGAGGGGCACAGTTTGGAGATCACTGTGAAGATCAGTACATGTTGAGAGTTGCAATTTTGCAACAGCTGGAGGCACACTGGTTGGAAAATACTGAGTTAGGTAACAGAACCTAACTGAAGGTTTTCCAACCAGTGTGCCTCCAGATGTTGCAAAAGTACAACTCCCAGCATGCACTGTCTGTCAGTGCATGCTGGGAGTTGTAGTTTTGCAACAGCTGGAGGTTTGCCCCCCCCCCCCCCACACACACACACACACTCGCACACACATGTTTTTCTCCTTTTACCCCTTATGAAAAGCAAAAGTTGGGGTCTACACCAGCCTGTATGTGTTAAAAAATTAACATTTTTACACTAACATGCTGGTGTTGCCCCATACTTTTTATTTTCACAAGAGGTAAAAGGAAAAAAGACCCCCAAAATTTGTAACACAATCTCTCCTGAGAGGGTGTAAAATGCTCTGCCGACACACAACAAGGCTCAAGAGTTAAAGTGTACTATGTACATTTGAGGCCTAAATTGGTGATTTGCACAGGAGTGGCTGATTTTATAGTGGTTCTGACATAAACGCAAAATAAATAAATAAATACCCACGTGTGACCCCATTTTGGAAACTACACCCCTCACGAAACGTATTAAGGGGTATAGTGAGTTTTAACACCCCAAGGGTGCTTGACAATTCATTAAAGTTGGATAAGAAAATGAAAAAAAATTTTTTTAACTAAAATGCTGGTGTTACCCTAAATTTTTCATTCCCACAAGGGAAAATGGGAAAAAAAGCCCCCCAAAATTTGTAACCCCATTTCTTCTGAGTAAGAGCATGCCCCATATGTGGATATAAAGTGCTCTGCGGGCGTACTACACTGCTCAGAAGGAAGAGAGCGCCATTGGGATTTTGGAGAGAAAATTTGTCCGGAATTGAAGGCCTCGTGTGTCTACAAAGCCCCCATAGTGCCAGAACAATGGACCCCCCCCTCCCCCACATGTGACTCCATTTTGGAAACTAAACCCCTCACGGAATGTAATAAGGGGAGCAGTGAGCATTTACGCCCCACAGGTGTCTGACAGATTTTTGGAACAGTGGTCCGTGAAAATGAAAAATTAAATACCCCTTTTAGGAATTAGGAAGTGAGTGTAGGCATGCGTTAATAGGGGATAAGATTTCTAGGGGCGGAGTACCCCTTTAACCCCTTCCCGACCCATGGCATACATGTATGCCATGGGTCAGCTCCCATTCTATAACGTGGGACCACGGCGTGGCCCCTCGTCATAGCGGGTCGGGCCTGGCACGTAGCAATGGCCAGGACCCGTGGCTAATAGTGCGCGGCAGTGATCTCGGTACCGCACGCTATTAACCCTTTAGACGCGGCGTTCAAAGTTGAATGCTGCATCTAAAGTGAAAGTAAACTAATGCCGGTTAGCTCAGGGAGCTGCTCGCGATCGCCGTGGCAAAATCGCTGCATCCCGAACAGCTTACATGACAGTCGGAGGATCCCTACCTGCCTCCATGCTGTCCGATCGCCGAATGACTGCTCCGTGCCTGAGATCCAGGCAATAGCAGTCAAGCGGCAGAATCATTGATCACTGGTTTCCTATGAGAAACCAGTGATCAATGTGAAAGATCAGTGTGTGCAGTGTTATAGGTTCCTATGGGACCTATAACACTGCAAAAAAAAAGTGGAAAAAAAAGTGAATAAAGATCATTTAACCCCTTCCCTAATAAAAGTTTGAATCACCCCCCTTATCCTATTTTAAAAAAAAACTGTGTAAATAAAAATAAAAATAAACATATGTGGTATCTTCGCGTGCGGAAATGTCTGAATTATAAAAATATATTATTTATTAAACCATACGGTCATTGGCGTATGCGACAAAAAATTCCAAAGTCCAAAAAAGCGTATTTTTGGTCACTTTTTATATCATGAAAAAATAAATAAAAAGCGATCAAAAAGTCCAATCATTACAAAAATGGTACCGCTAAAAACTTCAGATCACGACGCAAAAAATGAGCCCTCATACCATCCCATACACAGAAAAATAAAAAAAAGTTATAGGGGTCAGAACATGACAATTTTAAACATATAGATTTTCCTGCATGTAGTTATGATTTTTTCCAGAAGTACAATAAAATCAAACCTATATAAGTAGGGTATCATTTTAACTGTATGAACCTACAGAATAAAGAGAAAGTGTCATTTTTACCAAAAAATTTACTACGTAGAAACGGAAGCCCCCAAAAGTTACAAAATTGTGTTTTTTCTTCAATTTTGTTGCACAATGAATTTTTTTTCCGTTTCTGTGCAGATTTTTGCGCAAAATGACTGATGTCATTACAAAGTAGAATTGGTGGCACATAAAATAAGCCATGATATGGATTTTTAGGTGCAAAATTGAAAGATTTATGGTTTTTTTAAGGTAAGGAGGAAAAAATGAAAGTGCAAAAATGGAAAAACCGTGGGTCATGAAGGGGTTAAGGAATTAAAAAGTTAGTGTAGGCATGCCTTACAAGCAGGTAGAAAAAGAACAGTTGGGAGAAATGGCAGGATGCAAAGCAAAGTTTTGTTGGGACAGATTCTGGGTGTGTTCTCGCCCATTAAAAAATTTACTTTAGGGGGGCGTGTCTAGCCATGGTTGTATGAGGACGTGCTGCTGAGGAGCTCCTGCCTGCCGTTAGCTATTTTTGCCCTTCTTGTGCCGTGCCTATGGGGAATAGATCGAGGAACAAAAAGAAGAAGGTCTCTGGCATCCCCCCACCACTTCCCATGTCTCTCGACACTTACTTTACCCGGGCCCAGCCCTCCCGCACGGGGACCCCGCTGCCTGCTCTGATGCCCGGCGCCATCTTGGAACAGCGGAGCGGTACACGCACGGCCCCTCCGGCCGCCACGGCTCTGATACAAGGCCGCACTGAAGAGGAGTGCGCCCGCCCTCGAGATCATCACTGCTCCCCTCCGGAGCGTTCCGGTGCTCCTCCGGCCATCCCTTCTGAAGCGCTGCGTCCTACGGCTCCTGCCCCTGCTCTCCAGCCCTCCGGCTCTCCCAGGCAGCAAGATGGCGGCACGCAGCAGGCCCACCTTCCTGACGAGGCTCCCGCTCTGCTGGTGTGCGGTCTAGAGCCTGGACCCTCACGGAGCCAGGTAAGAGGAACCCCTGAGAGACCCCCAGCCATGGAGGTGCTTCCTGTCAGCGGTCCCCCCACATTGGACTTGCTCACAGGGGATACCCTGTTAACCCCCACGGTACCTCACCTACAGCCTCCACTAGGCCAATCCCCACCCTCCTGGAGGGGCACTACGGCTATGCTGCATCTGGATGTCCCTCTCCTGAGACCCGAGGGGGCTTCTCCCCCAGGGTCTCCCCAAGTACCTCCTGCCTTCCTACCGCCACCATCTCTATTACCTGCTGGCCTGGCAGCTGGGTCACCTTCCCCCCCATGGGTGTCTGGCTCTTCCTGGGCTGCTGGCTCACATTCTGCCTCATCATCTCCTGCAGGGTCTGCACAAGCTGCCTCCCCTCTGGCCTCTGCACCTTCCAGCCAGGGGCCATCACCCTCGCCCCCTCCTGGCCCTCAACTGCCTCCCACACACCAGGAGGTAGCCTGCAGCTTGGATGCCACCCCACCACTTTTCTGCTCTATATGCATTGTGATGTGGTAGTGCCTCCTGCCATTGCGGCCTCTGCTCCTATCACTCTGGCCGACCTACAGTCGTTGGTACAGTCTCTCCCAACTAAAGATGATATCTCTACACTGACCCGACAGGTGGTCCTCGAATGCAAGCAAGAATTTGCACAACTACGTTCAGAACTTTCCTCTGTGTCCGCCAGGGTGGAGACCGTGGAGGCGGCACAGGACTCTACTTTAACCTCCCTTCAGGCTTTGCAGGCTGTAGTGAGTGGCCACACTGACCAATTGTTCCATCTTCAGCAACACTTGGATGATATTGAAAATCGTAGCCGCAGGAGCAACATCAGAATCCGTGGTTTGCCAGAGGCAGTGTCATCTGGGGAGCTGTGGGAGGCCCTTCCTGCTATTTTCAATGACCTCCTAGACAGGCCTCCTGAGGCGCACATAGAGATGGACCGAGCACATAGAGCTCTGCGCCCACCGAGCTCTGACGACCGCAATCCAAGAGACGTAATCTGCCGGATACACTTTTATGCAATGAAGGAGGACATTTTGCGACGTGCGAGAAGACGTCGACAGATCACCTACAAGGACGTCCCTGTCCAGTTGTACCCCGATCTCTCACGCCATACACTGGCCCAACGAGCTGCTCTTAAGCCCCTTCTGCAGGTCCTGCGTGACAGGGACTTTCCGTACCGCTGGGGTTTTCCTTTCTCCCTCACAGTGCGCAATAGGGGGCGCGTGGTGTCCCTGCACTCTCCGGAGGATCTTCCCAGCTTTCTCCAAGCCCTGAATTTACCTGAGGTGGTGCTTCCGGAATGGCCTATGTTGCATTCCCCTCCGTTCCAACGGCCAGTCCTGCCCCCTACTTCACCTCCGCCGAGAGCCCCTCGCTCTGGACTCCCTCCTAGAGACTCTTGCGGACCCCGAGTGGCCCCTCAGTCTCGCCAGTCGCAGCTGCCCTCGGTGGCTGCTGCTTCTCGTAGGGCCTCGCAACCTCCCACTTGATCTTTCCACTAGAAATGTGCTATTTAGCAGTTGATTGCTCATTTTTATTAATGTTATCTTCTGGTGCTACTGATAGTTGCCATTTGGGGATTTGGGATTATTGTATTAGAAACTGCAATGTCACTATTCTCTCCCCAGTGCCTCTAATTGTGCTTTTTGTATGTTTTTCCCCCTTTTCATCTGACTCATTTTCATTGTCCTCTAGCACTTTTGGGCTCTTTTCTGCTACTGTTACATATTCGGCAGTGTAGTGGGTTCTGTCTCTCTCGCTACCTGACTAACTTTAACCCCCTATAGGTATAGGGCTCCAGGGGACGATCTGGTCCTTGGGACTTCTTCCCTCCTTTACTACTTATTGTTCTTGTTAGTTTCCGCAGCAGTAGTCTCTTCTCTCTGTCTGTCTACTGCTTATTTCGTTACCCCTCTTTTTTCTTTTCTTTTCTTCTTTCTCTTCTCTCTTGTTTTGTTGGTCTGTCTTGTGTAGGTGTTTGCTGCTCTTGTTGTGTACTTGTTCTCCTTTTGTGTTGCTCCTTTTTGTCTTTCCCCCTTGTCTTATCCCTGTGTTTTGTTTCCCCCCCCCCCCCTTTTTTTTTTATCTGACCCCCTATAATAGCACCTCATTCCTGTACTAACTCTGGTTTTTTGTTTTCTCTCGGTTTCTCTGAGTTTCTCATGGCAGATCTCAAGATTATTTCTTTTAATGCCAAAGGTCTCAACACCCCGGAAAAAAGGGCTCAGATCCTTCACCATTGTCACAAGCAACGGGCTCATCTGGTATGTTTTCAAGAGACACGTTTTAAGGTAGGCCACACACCCTCTCTCAAACATCCACACTACACCTCCTGGTTCTGTGCTGACAATCCTCTGTCCAGATCCTGTGGGGTGGCGATCGCCATTCACAAGTCTCTTCCCCATCAGGTTCTGAACTGTACGATTGCCCCGGATGCACGTTACTTTATCTTTTCTATAAGTATTGGGGGACACGAATTCACGATTCTTAATGTCTACTGCCCGAATCTCCAACAGATCCCCTTTTTGCTTGACTTTATTGATGTTGCTCTCCCGCTACTTAGGGGCACTGTTGTCTTATGTGGTGACCTTAATCTTACTTTGCGAGGAGGTAGAGGAAGAAGGACCAACGATAATCCAGGCGCTGCTAGCTCAAAAACACCGGAGGCAATGGGTTATAGATGAAAGATCCTTGAGATCTATGCAAAAAAGCATATCACCCACGATATAATCTGGGTACTGTAGTGCGAGTCGCTGCTATGCCGATGGGTTGCAGGAGGAAACAAGTCGTCCTGGGAGTCAATATTAGAAGTAGAGCAGGAAAAAACCCTCAGGTATGGCGCTGCAGACTCTTGTAGACAGATGAGGCGGATGCCAAAGGTAATTGGAAAGTCCTCAGCAGGACATTTTATTTAAAAAAAAACAATAAAATGGACAAGATGACGCGTTTCGAGGGTAAACCCCTCTTCATCAGATCACCATAACATACATAGGACACATGGCAAGTTTAAATACAATGTGAACAGGCGCCAAAAACGCAAAGTGGGCGTGGCTAGAATGGTCAAAGGTCACTACAGGTGTTGCCCTTACACACCTAGCATAGAATCAACAATCATAAAAACATGAAAATATAGGAAAGGATGTACAATTGTATAGTGTGAACCATGGTAGGCTAAAGGGGTGGATGTTCTGTGATGTTGCATTGAAGCAGCGACATATATAAGTGCAGATAACGGCAGCACTCATCCCGAGATGATTGCTAGTGACGCGTCGCTAACCACATGGGAGGCGGGGGGATAGAGCCAATCAGCGATGTACAGCTGCATTGACCCATCAGCGGACTGCGCGGTCCGGCCAATCAGCAGGCATTGCCGCGCTGTTTGCAGGAAGCGACGCGTCCCTGCTGGTTGTTAGGGACGCGTTGCTATGAATGGGACGAAGCCCGAGGCCGTCATTTACGAAGGTCGGAGTTACTAGCCCTACCCCGTGACAAAAGGGGCGAAACATGATAAATAGGCGCGATTAGAACTAGAAAAACACTCATAGGGGTGGGCTAAAAGTTAAGGGCCTACAGTAGTTGCAAATGGAATGCCAGAAATAATAAAATGTAAAGAAAAAGAGGGGGGGGGGATAAGGAGGGGGAGAGGAAAAGGGAGATTAATAGGAATGGATCATAGACCCATGATTATCAGATGAAGCGTGTCTAGAGAGCCATAATAAATCAGGGCATAGGGGTAACATAACCAAAATGTAAGAATATATGAGTGGTAACAGAACCATAGCTGTCTATGACAAGTATACACATAGAAGTGTAGAATAAAATAGATAAGATGGTTTTAATATAATGATAATAAGACCGGACGTAAGGGGGCAATATATCACCAACAACCTCGTCGAAAAGAGTGTGACATATAAAGCAGAAGCCCAAATGTCTATGGTAAATTAGATAAAAGAATAACAGTATATAGGAAAATACGGTAAAAAAATTGATATAAAATGAAAGTAAAGATATAAATGTAAATATTATAAATATGGATATAAATCTATATATGTATAAAATTCATGGATATAAAATCAATATTAACATAAGGGAAATAAATATAAATATAAATGTCATAAATATAAAATTTAGAGATATGGAGTAAACAAACCCATTATAAATACGCAGTGTTGGGATGTTAGTAAAACCACATAGAAGCACACGGTAAATAAGATGCAAAATATGTTAAAATGTAAACACTCGATAAATTAGTGAATAAATATTGGACCAAAAGTATATATAACAAATATTGAGTAATTGATACAAGAGAAACAGATAACCCTGTGGACAGATAATAATAATATTGGTGAGGATTACAGGGAGCATTCAATAAGTTCATTAAGGCCTCCGGGTGCAAGAGTTTTGAGTTTATAGATCCAAAAGTTCTCTCTTTTCCTCAATGTACTGAATCTTTGCGGGTCCTCTTTTGAGATGCCTTCAATAGGTGTAACCGTAATGCATCGGAAATCTTGCTTATGTACCTGAAGAAGGTGTCTGGAGACACTGTGTAGCAAGAAACCATGAACGGTGTTGCTACGATGTTTGTTAATTCTTTCCCGTAGGCAACGGATGGTACGGCCCACATATTGGAGTTTGCAAGGGCATTCCAGTAGATATATCACATATTGAGAGGAACAGTTTAAAAAGGTTTTGATATTAAAATGCTCGCCTGTTTTGGTGGACGTGAATTTTTTAAAGCGATTATTAATACTGGCACAACATTTACATCTTGTGATGCCACATTGATAGCTACCTATACTGGTCAAAAAATTATTAGTCTGGCCAGAAGTAGCAGCTCTTAGTCTGCTAGGGGCGACTATATTGCGTAGAGTGCGCCCATGTCTAAAAGTGACCGAGGGTTTGTGGGGTAAAATGTCACATAGGTAGGGATCTTTTAATAGTATCGACCACTGTTTGGATAGAATTTCCTTAACCTGCGTATGTTCCCGTGTGAAGGTGGTAATAAAATTGGAGGACCAGTCATAGTTTTTGGAATTGTTGCGTGTTGTTTTAGACAGACATTCGGCTTGTGTCTGTTAGCTGGCCTTCTTGTATGCCGACTCTATAATGGCCTTAGGATATTTCTTCGCTTTAAAGCGAGTTTTAAGAGTGTTGCTTTGGAGTTTGAAATCTTCCAAAGAAGAGCAGTTCCGTCTAATTCGCTTGAACTGACCTTACGGGATGTTAGAAATCCATTTTTTGTAATGGGAGCTAGAAAAGTCCAAATAGCTATTGTTATCTACCTCCTTGAAAAAAGTGCGAGTGCTTAGTCTATTGGCTTCGTCATGAAATACGACAACATCTAGGAATTCTGCATTATTGTGAAAGATATTATGAGTAAAATGAAGTCCCCATGTGTTGGTATTAAGATCATTTAAAAACTCTTCAAGCTGTGAGGAGCTTTAAATCTGACCCACTCCGTTTTTTTCACGTGTTGTCTTCTGAGGGCTTATTGCCCCTTGCTGACATAAGTCCAGTTGAACCTCCCCATCCCCGTAAGCCTTTTGAATACATACAACTAAAACATTTCTATGTTGCTTTCACCTTTCACATAAGTCAATCATACCTAACAGATCACAAGAGACGAACTACAAAATACTCTCCTGCTGGTATAGGACTCCGGAGCAGTTGCATCGATGGTACCCGTCAGTCTCTGACCTTTGTTGGCGTTGTGGACAAGCGACTGATACGATGTGGCACATCTGGTGGGGTTGTCCCTCACTGCGTCCATTCTGGACTTCAGTACGCTCTATCACTCACGATATCACCGGTGTGACTGTTCCGGATTCCCCTGAGGCAGTCCTGCTCTTCATGTTTGACATTTCTGCTACTTCCTTCCGGAAATCTCTCTTACGCTATTTTCTGCAGGCTGCTAAGTCAGTTATTCCCCATAAATGGAGGTCTTCCACGCCCCCGACTATTGGGGAATGGCTTGCAGAGGTGAATTATTTTCAGCACATGGAGGAGTTAATTGCCTTGACCCCTGCAGAAAATGAAAGATGTACCAAAACGTAGTATGATTGGTCATCCTTCCAGTCTACCTCCGAGTACCGTGACCCATTGGCCTTGGGATCCTCTGTGACGCCATGACCCTTTTTTGGCTACGCTTTCTCTCGTCTGTCTTGGTAACCTTCCCGCCCTACTTCTCTTGTTGTTTCTTGTCTGTCTGTAAGAGCCTTGTCTCTGTATGTCGTCATGTCTGCATGTTTCTGTGTTTTACATACCCTCTTATTTTTCTGTTCTTCACTTTTTATCTATATCCCTCTATTCTTTCCCTTCTGAACCTTGCCGCTTTAGCATTGATGTGGTTATTACATATTCTAAGTTGGTGTTCCTTGTTGAGTATACTGATTGCTTTGACATGATGTCCTTCCTGTCTGTTGCGTGAGTAACGGACTCCCTAGTGCTGACCGCACTTTCTGCCATGCACGGTCTTTATGACTTATTCTGTTTTTTTATCTTGCATCGAGGCCATGCTTAACACCTTGTGCCTCTGTCACTGTCGTGCCTTGTTATTGTTTTTTTGCTTATTGAAAATTATTGAAAATTAATAAAGATTTTGAAAAAGAAACATTTTTACTTTAGGGGTTAAGTAGCTGATCCATCTGCAGCATCTCCCCCTGCCCCCTGTAACAGGAAGCCTCTGATTGGTTGATGCAGGTGCCTTTCCCAGGCTGCAGGACCAATGAGTGCTTCCTCTTAGCTCAGGGGAGATGACATGATAGAGCAGACACTCCATGATCTCCTGGGGCTTCGCTCTGTACTGTGAGTAGTGATCACACTGAGGCTCCGTGCATCACAGGAAATCACAGAAGCAGAACACGTCAGATCCGGGACGGTTGGGAGGTAAGTCTATTATCATAATAGTAATACACATTGGGGGACATGTATGAAAATTTGTGCAGAGGGAAATTGACCAGTTGCCCATAACAACCAATCAGATCGCTTCTTTCACTTTTCATTTTTAAATGTGGTGTCCCGGTACAAGACTTGGTCCTGTCCCTGTCTAAAGTCCCCTCAGCCAGAGTTCCTTCACTCTCATAGGGCACTCTTGCAGGGCTTACCCCTGGTCGCCTCATGTAAATTGTGTTCATATATATATATATTTAATGTATAGGAAATATTATGTATAGGACCTTAGCAGGTCACGTGCCTTTAATTATGATTGTACTATGGTTTAAGGACCTAACAGGGTCATGTGATGTACCCAGAGTTCACTGGGTCAGGACTTACAGGTTTGCCGGCCAATGAGCTTTGTCCAGCCTCCTTAATATATAAGGGGCTGTAGTCAATCAATTCACTCTCTTAGCTCTTGCCTCTCTTAGTTCCGGACTATCAAGCAGCACAAATCTCCTCAGCATCAATTCAAGTCAGCTAGGCCAAAGCCTAAGATCCAGCAGCCACTAAAACGTGAGTTACCAAAGCTCAAACTACCTAATCCTGTGTGACTTCTACCAGCTAAAATATTATAATTAGTAGCACAGTGGCCTGCATCAAAGCTCATTGCTTCAGAGTCTCATCACAACCTGTGAGGAACCTGTATCCCGGTTCACTCTAGAGAGACTGTTATGTTTGAAGACTGTTGTATCAAATCCTCAAGTAAAGTTCTTCAGTTTATTCATAAAATCTGCTGTGGATATTCCGTTATTCTCCCTACCGTTTCTGGGACGGTTGGCGGTAGGACTATTAACACTAAGGAAACCTCGCCCTGGCATCATGACATCTTAGGGTTAATATCAACAGACCCTACACTACCACTACAACAACCTAGACACAATTACTCTCTCCTGCCCACCACATAAAAATGAAAGAAACTATCTGGTTGCTATGGGCAACCACTTTTCCTCTTTACAGGTTTTGATAAATTTCCTCCAGTGGTTTTGGCAAAAATTACACAAAGATGGCATCTTGGGAGAATAGAAATGAGGACGCAGTTGTTGTGGTGTGTTTATTTTTATTTTTTACCAAATAAACCTCAAACAAAAATTGTGTCTGTTCCTAGGCTTAGGCTGGGACTAAACACAATGTATCTGTGGCGATTTTCAAAGCCCACATTGACTTATCTTTGGTGGTCCCCCCCCCCCCCCTTCCGACAGACGTCTGTCCAGCTGTTGCAAAACTACAACTCCAAGCATGCCCTGACAGCAAATGATATTACAAATACTGAGTATAAACAAATATAACACACCCACAGGGAGTAGTGTCATTTTATTTAAAAAATGATAAAAAAAAAAATCCCTTAGGTAACAGTCATGCAGAATATGTTAAAAAGCTTTTTAGGTTTCAGCCAATCAGAGAGCAGCACTGCTCAAATAGAACTCCCAGGAGGTAACAGCGTGTCACACATATGATGTCATAACCATTGTCCACCAGAGAGCAGCACTGAGCAGAAATAACACAGCTCCTGCTCATTCTTCATCAGTGAGGGGCCGATGCTGGACACTGTAGGCGCGCGGGAATGTGAAGTTGAATACATCACTGTGATTGGTAAGTGTCACATTGTTGTGTCCAAAAGGTCTTTAGTGCAGTTCCATGTGCATTTCTATAATAACCATGTAAATAATCTATCTTTTGTTTTCCTATCTTAGATGCACTATTTCCAGGATGTGGAGTAGCATTTCCGGACTATCAAGACGTTGTAATAAGGCACATATTTCCGGACTTACAGCAAGAAGTTGGATGAAGGCATAAACCCTCGAATCACGCACATACACAGACACTTTGCCCAAATTCTAGAGGTAACCTCCTTTAGTATGCCCAGAGGAAGGGCAATACAGTAGCCATGGATTCCCTACAGGTTTCCTCCCCTCTGGAGGTTTTTCCTGTCCTGAGTTAGCTACTGTACGCTCTTTGTGAGTGATGGAAGGTTACATAAATCCCCTACACAAACATTTTAATAAATAATAAAGTTCCCCTGTTTTTAAACCGTTCTTTGACTTGTTTGACTCATTTATTTTATTTCTGTCTGTGAAAAATTGTGATTTTTTTTTTTAAGTGTCCAAAGCATTCCTCAGCAGGCATCACGTGCAAACCCCTGGGGGGTCCTGAGAACCCCCCCCCCCCCCCATGTCAGCGATCAGTTCAATTCAGACCGGATATCTGCGGCGATTCCGGGTCATACGGGTCTCCAGTGACCGGGAAAATAAGGAGGATCGGGGGTGTCTAAGACACCCCCGATCCCCCTGAAGGCATAGGAGTAAGGTGGCAGGGGTGCCACCCCTCCTATTCCTGCTATTGGTCGGTCAGAGACAACTGACCAATAGCAGTTCGGGGGTGGGGGAGTTAGAGTTCTGTTCCCCGCTCTGTCCACCGACTTTTGTCCTGGAAGAGTGAGGAAACTGGTGGTCATCGGCGCCAGAGGTCACTTACCGGGCGGGCAGCGATGAGATATGGCTCCCTGGTGCATCTCCCTGGTGCGCGATCCTATGGAAGCCAGTGAGTTGTTGCCTAACAACATATGGAGGGCTACAGTTAGAAGACCACTATACAGTGGTCTCTAAACTGTAGCCCTTCAGATGTTGCAAAACTACAACTCCCAGCATGCCCAGACAGCTGTTTGGGCATGCTGGGATATGTAGTATTGCAAGATTTAGAGGGGTACAATTTGGAGATCACTGTGCAGATCAGTACAAGTTGAGAGTTGCAATTTTGCAACAGCTGGAGGCACACTGGTTGGAAAATACTGAGTTAGGTAACAGAACCTAACTGAAGATTTTCCAACCAGTGTGCCTCCAGATGTTGCAAAAGTACAACTCCCAGCATGCACTGTCTGTCAGTGCATGCTGGGAGTTGTAGTTTTGCAACAGCTGGAGGTTTGCCCCCCCCCCCCCCCACACACACACACTCACACACTAATGTTTTTCTCCTTTTACCCCTTATGAAAAGGAAAAGTTGGGGTCTACACCAGCCTGTATTTGTAAAAAAATTAAAATTTTTACACTAACATGCTGGTGTTGCCCCATACTTTTTATTTTCACAAGAGGTAAAAGAAAAAAAAGACCCCCAAATTTTGTAACACAATTTCTCCTGAGAGGGCGTAAAATGCTCTGCCGACACACAACAAGGCTCAAGAGTTAAAGTGTACTATGTACATTTGAGGCCTAAATTGGTGATTTGCACAGGAGTGGCTGATTTTATAGTGGTTCTAACATAAACGCAAAATAAATAAATACCCACGTGTGACCCCATTTTGGAAACTACACTCCTCACGAAACGTATGAAGGGGTATAGTGAGTTTTAATACCCCACGGGTGCTTGACAATTTTTCATTAAAGTTGGATAAGAAAATGAAAAAAAAAATGTTTTAACTAAAATGCTGGTGTTACCCTAAATTTTTCATTCCCACAAGGGAAAATGGGAAAAAAAAGCCCCCCAAAATTTGTAACCCCATTTCTTCTGAGTAAGAGCATGCCCCATTTGTGGATGTAAAGTGCTCTGCGGGCGTACTACACTGCTCAGAAGGAAAGGAGCGCCATTGGGATTTTGGAGAGAAAATTTGTCCGGAATTGAAGGCCTCGTGTGTCTACAAAGCCCCCATAGTGCCAGAACAATGGACCCCCCCCTCCCCCACATGTGACTCCATTTTGGAAACTAAACCCCTCACGGAATGTAATAAGGGGAGCAGTGAGTATTTACGCCCCACAGGTGTCTGACAGATTTTTGGAACAGTGGTTCGTGAAAATGAAAAATTAAATACCCCTTTTAGGAATTAGGAAGTGAGTGTAGGCATGCGTTAATAGGGGATAAGATTTCTAGGGGCGGAGTACCCCTTTAACCCTTCCCGACCCATGGCATACATGTATGCCATGGGTCAACTCCCATTCTATAACGTGGGGCCACGGCGTGGACCCTCGTCATAGCGGGTCGGGCCTGGCACCTAGCAATGGCCAGGACCCGTGGCTAATAGCGCGCGGCAGTGATCGCAGTACCGCACGCTATTAACCCTTTAGACGCGGCGTTCAAAGTTGAATGCTGCATCTAAAGTGAAAGTAAACTAATGCCGGTTAGCTCAGGGAGCTGCTCGCGATCGCTGCGGCAAAATCGCGCCATCCCGAACAGCTTACATGACAGTCGGAGGATCCCTACCTGCCTCCATGCTGTCCGATCGCCGAATGACTGCTCCGTGCCTGAGATCCAGGCAATAGCAGTCAAGCGGCAGAATCATTGATCACTGGTTTCCTATGAGAAACCAGTGATCAATGTGAAAGATCAGTGTGTGCAGTGTTATAGGTCCCTATGGGACCTATAACACTGCAAAAAAAAAGTGGAAAAAAAAGTGAATAAAGATCATTTAACCCCTTCCCTAATAAAAGTTTGAATCACCCCCCTTTTCCTATTTAAAAAATAAACAGTGTAAATAAAAATAAAAATAAACATTTGTGTTATCTTCGCGTGCGTCAATGTCTGAATTATAAAAATATATTATTTATTAAACCATACGGTCAATGGCGTATGCGCAAAAAAATTCCAAAGTCCAAAAAAGCGTATTTTTGGTCACTTTTTATATCATGAAAAAATAAATAAAAAGCGATCAAAAAGTCCAATCATTACAAAAATGGTACCGCTAAAAACTTCAGATCACGACGCAAAAAATTAGCCCTCATACCATTCCATACACAGAAAAATAAAAAAAGTTATAGGGGTCAGAACATGACAATTTTTAACATATAAATTTTCCTGCATGTAGTTATGATTTTTTCCAGAAGTACAATAAAATCAAACCTATATAATTAGGGTATCATTTTAACCGTATGAACCTACAGAATAAAGAGAAAGTGTCATTTTTACCGAAAAATGTACTGCGTAGAAACGGAAGCCCACAAAATTACAAAATTTTGTTTTTTCTTCAATTTTGTTGCACAATGAATTTTTTTTCCGTTTCTCTGTAGATTGTTGCGTAAAATGACTGATGTCATTACAAAGTAGAATTGGTGGCGCATAAAATAAGCCATGATATGGATTTTTAGGTGCAAAATTGAAAGAGTTATGTTTTTTAAATGTAAGGAGGAAAAAATGAAAGTGCAAAAATGGAAAAACCCTGGGTCATGAAGGGGTTAAGGAATTAAAAAGTTAGTGTAGGCATGCCTTACAAGCAGGTAGAAAAAGAACAGTTGGGAGAAATGGCAGGATGCAAAGCAAAGTTTTGTTGGGACAGATTTTGGGTGTGTTCTCGCCCATTAAAAAATTTACTTTAGGGGGGCGTGTCTAGCCATGGTTGTATGAGGACGTGCTGCTGAGGAGCTCCTGCCTGCCGTTAGCTATTTTTGCCCTTCTTGTGCCGTGCCTATGGGGAATAGATCGAGGAACAAAAAGAAGAAGGTCTCTGGCATCCCCCCACCACTTCCCATGTCTCTCGACACTTACTTTACCCGGGCCCAGCCCTCCCGCACGGGGACCCCGCTGCCTGCTCTGATGTCCGGCGCCATCTTGGAACAGCGGAGCGGTACACGCACGGCCCCTCCGGCAGCCACGGCTCTGATACAAGGCCGCACTGAAGAGGAGTGCGCCCGCCCTCGGGATCATCATTGCTCACCTCCGGAGCGTTCCGGTGCTCCTCCGGCCATCCTTTCTGAAGCGCTGCGTCCTACGGCTCCTGCCCCTGCTCTCCAGCCCTCCGGCTCTCCCAGGCAGCAAGATGGCGGCACGCAGCAGGCCCACCTTCCTGACGTGGCTCCCGCTCTGCTGGTGTGCGGTCTAGAGCCTGGACCCTCACGGAGCCAGGTAAGAGGAACCCCTGAGAGACCCCCAGCCATGGAGGTGCTTCCTGTCAGCGGTCCCCCCACATTGGACTTGCTCACAGGGGATACCCTGTTTACCCCCACGGTACCTCACCTACAGCCTCCACTAGGCCCATCCCCACCCTCCTGGAGGGGCACTACGGCTATGCTGCATCTGGATGTCCCTCTCCTGAGACCCGAGGGGGCTTCTCCCCCAGGGTCTCCCCAAGTACCTCCTGTCTTCCTACCGCCACCATCTCTATTACCTGCTGGCCTGGCAGCTGGGTCACCTTCCCCCCCATGGGTGTCTGGCTCTTCCTGGGCTGCTGGCTCACATTCTGCCTCATCATCTGCACTAGCTGCCTCCCCTCCAGCCTCTGCACCTTCCAGCCAGGGGCCATCACCCTCGCCCCCTCCTGGCCCTCAACTGCCTCCCACACACCAGGAGGTAGCCTGCAGCTTGGATGCCACCCCACCACTTTTCTGCTCTTTATGCATTGTGATGTGGTAGTGCCTCCTGCCATTGCGGCCTCTGCTCCTATCACTTTGGCCGACCTACAGTCGTTGGTACAGTCTCTCCCAACTAAAGATGATATCTCTACACTGACCCGACAGTCCTCGAATGCAAGCAAGAATTTGCACAACTACGTTCAGAACTTTACTCTGTGTCCGCCAGGGTGGAGACCGTGGAGGCGGCACAGGACTCTACTTTAACCTCCCTTCAGGCTTTGCAGGCTGTAGTGAGTGGCCACACTGACCAATTGTTCCATCTTCAGCAACACTTGGATGATATTGAAAATTGGAGCCGCAGAAGCAACATCAGAATCCGTGGTTTGCCAGAGGCGGTGTCATGTGGGGAGCTGTGGGAGGCCCTTCCTGCTATTTTCAATGACCTCCTAGACAGGCCTCCTGAGGCGCACATAGAGATGGACCGAGCACATAGAGCTCTGCGCCCACCGAGCTCTGACGACCGCAACCCAAGAGACGTAATCTGCCGGATACACTTTTATGCCCTGAAGGAGGACATTTTGCGACGTGCGAGAAGACGTCGACAGATCACCTACAAGGACGTCCCTGTCCAGTTGTACCCCGATCTCTCACGCCATACACTGGCCCAATGAGCTGCTCTTAAGCCCCTTCTGCAGGTCCTGCGTGACAGGGACTTTCCGTACCGCTGGGGTTTTCCTTTCTCCCTCACAGTGCGCAATAGGGGGCACGTGGTGTCCCTGCGCTCTCCGGAGGATCTTCCCAGCTTTCTCCAAGCCCTGGATTTACCTAGGTGGTGCTTCTGGAATGGCCTATGTTGCATTCCCCTCCGTTCCAACGGCCAGTCCCGCCCCCTATTTCACCGTCGCCGAGAGCCCCTCGCTCTGGACTCCCTCCTAGAGGCTCTCGCGGACCCCGAGTGGCCCCTCAGTCTCACCAGTCGCAGCTGCCCCCGGTGGCTGCTGCTTCTCGTAGGTCCTCGCAACCTCCCACTTGATCTTTCCACTAGAAATGTACTATTTAGCAGTTGATTGCTCATTTTTATTAATGTTATCTTCTGGTGCTACTGATAGTTGCCATTTGGGGATTTGGGATTATTGTATTAGAAACTGTAATGTCACTATTCTCTCCCCAGTGCCTCTAATTGTGCTTTTTGTATGTTTTTCCCCCTTTTCATCTGACTCATTTTCATTGTCCTCTAGCACTTTTGGGCTCTTTTCAGCTACTGTTACATATTCAGCAGTGTAGTAGGTTCTGTCTCTCTCGCTGCCTGACTTATTTTACCCCCCTAAAGGTGTAGGGCTCCTGGGGACGATCTGGTCCTTGGGACTTCTTCCCTCCTTTACTACTTATTGTTCTTGTTAGTTTCCGCAGCAGTAGTTTCTTCTCTCTGTCTGTCTACTGCTTATTTCGTTACCCCTCTTTTTTCTTTTCTTTTCTTCTTTCTCTTCTCTCTTGTTTTGTTAGTCTGTCTTGTGTAGGTGTTTGCTACTCTTGTTGTGTACTTGTTCTCCTTTTGTGTTGCTCCTTTTTGTTTTTCCCCCTTGTCTTATCCCTGTGTTTTGTTTCCCCCCCCCCTTTTTTTTATCTGACCCCCTATAATATCCCCTCATTCCTGTACTAACTCTGGTTTTTTGTTTTCTCTCGGTTTCTCTGAGTTTCTCATGGCAGATCTCAAGATTATTTCTTTTGATGCCAAAGGTCTCAACACCCCGGAAAAAAGGGCTCAGATCCTTCACCATTGTCACAAGCAACGGGCTCATCTGGTATGTTTTCAAGAGACACATTTTAAGGTAGGCCACACACCCTCTCTCAAACATCCACACTACACCTCCTTGTTCTGTGCTGACAATCCTCTGTCCAGATCCTGTGGGGTGGCGATCACCATTCACAAGTCTCTTCCCAATCAGGTTCTGAACTGTACGATTTCCCCGGATGCACGTTACTTAATATTTTCTTTAAGTATTGGGGGACCCAAATTCACGATTCTTAATGTCTACTGCCCGAATCTCCAACAGATCCCCTTTTTGCTTGACTTTATTGATGTTGCTCTCCCGCTACTTAGGGGCACTGTTGTCTTATGTGGTGACCTTAATCTTACTTTGCGAGGAGGTAGAGGAAGATGGACCAACGATAATCCAGGCTCTGCTAGCTCAAAAACACCGGAGGCAATGGGTTATAGATGAAAGATCCTTGAGATCTATGCAAAAAAGCATATCACCCACGATATAATCTGGGTACTGTAGTGCGAGTCGCTGCTATGCCGATGGGTTGCAGAAGGAAACAAGTCGTCCTAGGAGTCAATATTAGAAGTAGAGCAGGAAAAAACCCTCAGGTATGGCGCTGCAGACTCTTGTCGACAGATGAGGCGTATGCCAAAGGTAATAGGAAAGTCCTCAGCAGGACATTTTATTTAAAAAAAAAACAATAAAATGGACAAGATGACGCGTTTCGAGGGTAAACCCCTCTTCATCAGATCAGCATAACATACATAAGACACATGGCAAGTTTAAATACAATGTGAACAGGCACCAAAAACGCAAAGTGGGCGTGGCTAGAATGGTCAAAGGTCACTACAGGTGTTGCCCTTACACACCTAGCATAGAATCAACAATCATAAAAACATGAAAATATAGTAAGGAAAGGATGTACAATTGTATAGTGTGAACCATGGTAGGCTAAAGGGGTGGATTTTCTGTGATGCTGCATTGAAGCAGCGACATATATAAGTGCAGATAACGGCAGCGCTCATCCCGAGATGATTGCTAGGGACGCGTCGCTAACCACATGGGAGGCGGGGGGATAGAGCCAATCAGCGACGTACAGCTGCATTGACCCATCAGCGGACTGCGCGGTCCGGCCAATCAGCTGGCATTGCCGCGCTGTTTGCAGGAAGCGACGCGTCCCTGCTGGTTGTTAGGGACGCGTTGCTATGAATGGGACGATGGAAGCGAGGCCGTCATTTACGAAGGTCAGAGTTACTAGCCCTACCCAGTGACAAAAGGGGCGGAACATGATAAATAGGCAGCGCGATTAGAACTAGAAAAACACTCATAGGGGTGGGCTAAAAGTTAAGGGCCTACAGCAGTTGCAAATGGACTGCCAGAAATAATAAAATGTAAAGAAAAAGAGAGGGGGGGGGAATAAGGAGGGGGAGAGGAAAAGGGAGATTAATAGGAATGGATCATAGACCCATGATTATCAGATGAAGCGTGTCTAGAGAGCCATAATAAATCAGGGCATAGGGGTAACATAACCAAAATGTAAGAATATATGAGTGGTAACAGAACCATAGCTGTCTATGACAAGTATACACATAGAAGTGTAGAATAAAATAGATAAGATGGTTTTAATATAATGATAATAAAACCGGACGCAAGGGGGCAATAAATCACCAACAACCTCGTTGAAAAGAGTGTGACATATAAAGCAGAAGCCCAAATGTCTATGGTAAATTAGATAAAAGAATAACAGTATATAGGAAAATACGATATAAAATGAAAGTAAAGATATAAATGTAAATATTATAAATATGGATATAAATCTATATATGTATAAAATTCATGGATATAAAATCAATATTAACATAAGGAAAATCAATATAAATATAAATGTCATAAATATAAAATTTAGAGATATGGAGTAAACAAACCCATTATAAATACGCAGTGTTGGGATGTTAGTAAAACCACATAGAAGCACATGATAAATAAGATGCAAAATATGTTAAAATGTAAACACTCGATAAATTAGTGAGTAAATATTGGACCAAAAGTATATATAACAAATATTGAGTAATTGATACAAGAGAAACAGATAACCCTGTGGACAGATAATAATAATATTGGTGAGGATTACAGGGAGCATTCAATAAGTTCATTAAGGCCTCCGGGTGCAAGAGTTTTGAGTTTATAGATCCAAAAGTTCTCTCTTTTCCTCAATGTACTGAATCTTTGCGGGTCCTCTTTTGAGATGCCTTCAATAGGTGTAACCGTAATGCATCGGAAATCTTGCTTGTGTTGTGTCTGGAGACACTGTGTAGCAAGAAACCATGAACGGTGTTGCTACGATGTTTGTTAATTCTTTCCCGTAGGCAACGGATGGTACGGCCCACATATTGGAGTTTGCAAGGGCATTCCAGTAGATATATCACATATTGAGAGGAACAGTTTTAAAAGGTTTTGATATTAAAATGCTCGCCTGTTTTGGTGGACGTGAATTTTTTAAAGCGATTATTAATACTGGCACAACATTTACATCTTGTGATGCCACATTGATAGCTACCTATACTGGTCAAAAAATTATTAGTCTGGCCAAAAGTAGCAGCTCTTAGTCTGCTAGGGGCGACTATATTGCGTAGAGTGCGCCCACGTCTAAAAGTGACCGAGGGTTTGTGGGGTAGAATGTCACATAGGTAGGGATCTTTTAATAGGATCGACCAGTGTTTGGATAGAATTTCCTTAACCTGCGTATGTTCCCGTGTGAAGGTGGTAATAAAATTGGAGGAGTAGTCATAGTTTTTGGATTTGTTGCGTGTTGTATTAGACAGACATTCTGCTTGTGTCTGTAAGCTGGCCTTCTTGTATGCCGACTCTATAATAGCCTTAGGATATTTCTTCGCTTTAAAGCGAGTTTTAAGAGTGTTGCTCTGGAGTTTGAAATCTTCCAAAGAAGAGCAGTTCCGTCTAATTTGCTTGAACTGACCTTACGGGATGTTAGAAATCCATTTTTTGTAATGGGAGCTAGAAAAGTCCAAATAGCTATTGCTATCTACCTCCTTGAAAAAAGTGCGAGTGCTTAGTCTATTGGCTTCGTCATGAAATACGACAACATCTAGGAATTCTGCATTATTGTGAAAGATATTATGAGTAAAATGAAGTCCCCATGTGTTGGTATTAAGATCATTTAAAAACTCTTCAAGCTGTGGGGAGCTCCAAATCTGACCCACTCCGTTTTTTTCACGTGTTGTCTTCTGAGGGCTTATTGCCCCTTGCTGACATACGTCCAGTTGAACCTCCCCATCCCCGTAAGCCTTTTGAATACATACAACTAAAACATTTCTACTCTTCGGTGTCACGCTCGGCCCACCTGCATCGGGAGTTAACTCCCTTTGAGGGACTTTGCATGGCCCCCTCCTTGCCCCCCCCCACACCATAGGGTTTCTGTACAGATTGTTGCTTACTCAACACATCTCTTCTTTGCCCTCCTTCTGTAGCGCTTGGGAGGCGGACCTCGGCTCTCAGTTCTCCCCGGAGCAATGGCAGAAATGCTTTCACCTTTCACATAAGTCAATCATACCTAACAGATCACAAGAGACGAACTACAAAATACTCTCCTGCTGGTATAGGACTCCGGAGCAGTTGCATCGATGGTACCCGTCAGTCTCTGACCTTTGTTGGCGTTGTGGACAAGCGACTGGTACGATGTTGCACATCTGGTGGGGTTGTCCCTCACTGCGTCCATTCTGGACTTCAGTACGCTCTTTCACTCACGATATCACCGGTGTGACTGTTCCGGATTCCCCTGAGGCAGTCCTGCTCTTCATGTTTGACATTTCTGCTACTTCCTTCCGGAAATCTCTGTTACGCTATTTTCTGCAGGCTGCTAAGTCAGTTATTCCCCGTAAATGGAGGTTTTCCACGCCCCCGACTGTTGGGGAATGGCTTGCAGAGGTGAATTATTTTCAGCACATGGAGGAGTTAATTGCCTTGACCTCTGCAGAAAATGAAAGATGTACCAAAACGTGGTATGATTGGTAATCCTTCCAGTCTACCTCCGAGTACCGTGACCTATTGGCCTTGGGATCCTCTGTGACGCCATGACCCTTTTTTGGCTACGCTTACTCCCGTCTGTCTTGGTAACCTTCCCGCCCTACTTCTCTTGTTGTTTCTTGTCTGTCTGTAAGACCCTTGTCTCTGTATGTTGTCATGTCTGCCTGTTTCTGTGTTTTACATACCCTCTTATTTTTCTGTTCTTCACTTTTTATCTATATCCCTCTATTCTTTCCTTTCTGAACCTTGCCGCTTTAGCATTGATGTGGTTATTACGTATTCTAAGTTGGTGTTCCTTGTTGAGTATACTGATTGCTTTGACATGATGTCCTTCCTGTCTGTTGCGCGAGTAACGGACACCCTAGTGCTGACCGCACTTTCTGCCATGCACGGTCTTTATGACTTATTCTGTTTTTTTATCTTGCATTGAGGCCATGCTTAACACCTTGTGCCTCTGTCACTGTCGTGCCTTGCTATTGTTTTTTTGTTTATTGAAAATTATTGAAAATTAATAAAGATTTTGAATAAGAAAAAAATTTACTTTAGAGGTTAAGTAGCTGATCCATCTGCAGCATCTCCCCCTGCCCCCTGTAACAGGAAGCCTCTGATTGGTTGATGCAGGTGCCTTTCCCAGGCTGCAGGACCAATGAGTGCTTCCTCTTAGCTCAGGAGAGATGACATGATAGAGTAGACACTCCATGATCTCCTGGGGCTTCGCTCTGTACTGTGAGTAGTGATCACACTGAGGCTCCGTGCATCACAGGAAATCACAGAAGCAGGACACGTCAGATCCGGGACGGTTGGGAGGTAAGTCTATTATCATAATAGTAAAACACATTGGGGGACATGTATGAAAACTTGTGCAGAGGAAAATTGACCAGTTGCCCATAGCAACCAATCAGATCGCTTCTTTCACTTTTCATTTTTAAATGAGGTGTCCCGGTACAGGACTTGGTCCTGTCCCTGTCTAAAGTCCCCTCAGCCAGAGTTCCTTCACTCTCATAGGGCACTCTTGCAGGGCTTACCCCTGGTCGCCTCATGTAAATTGTGTTCATATATATATATTTAATGTATAGGAAATATTATGTATAGGACCTTAGCAGGTTACGTGCCTTTAATTATGATTGTACTATGGTTTAAGGACCTTACAGGGTCATGTGATGTACCCAGAGTTCACTGGGTCAGGACTTACAGGTTTGCCGGCCAATGAGCTTTGTCCAGCCTCCTTAATATATAAGGGGCTGTAGTCAATTAATTCACTCTCTTAGCTCTTGCCTCTCTTAGTTCCGGACTATCAAGCAGCACAAATCTCATCAGCATCAATTCAAGTCAGCTAGGCCAAAGCCTAAGATCCCACAGCCACTAAAACATGAGTTACCAAAGCTCAAACTACCTAATCCTGTGTGACTACTACCAGCTAAAATATTATAATTAGTAGCACAGTGGCTAGCAACAAAGCTAATTGCTTCAGAGTACCAGCACAACCTGTGAGGAACCTGTATCCCGGTTCACTCTAGAGAGACTGTTATGTTTGAAGACTGTTGTATAAAATCCTCAAATAAAGTTCTTCAGTTTATTCATAAAATCTGCTGTGGATATTCCGTTATTCTCCCTACCGTTTCTGGGACGGTTGGCGGTAGGACTATTAACACTAAGGAAACCTCGCCCTGGCATCATGACATCTTAGGGTTAATACCAACAGACCCTACACTACTACTTCAACACCCTAGACACAATTACTCTCTCCTGCCCACCACATAAAAATGAAAGAAACTATCTGGTTGCTATGGGCAACCACTTTTCCTCTTTACAGGTTTTGATAAATTTCCTCCAGTGGTTTTGGCAAAAATTACACAAATATGGCGTCTTGGGAGAATAGAAATGAGGACGCAGTTGTTGTGGTGTGTTTATTTTTATTTTTTACCAAATAAACCTCAAACAAAAATTGTGTCTGTTCCTAGGCTTAGGCTGGGACTAAACACAATGTATCTGTGGCGTTTTTCAAAGCCCACATTGTCTTATCATTGGTGGTCTCCCCCCCCCCCCCCTTCCGACAGACGTCTGTCCAGCTGTTGCAAAACTACAACTCCAAGCATGCCCTGACAGCAAATGATATTACAAATACTGAGTATAAACAAATATAACACACCCACAGGGAGTAGTGTCATTTTATTTAAAAAATGCTAAAAAAAAAATCCCTTTGGTAACAGTCATGCAGAATATATTAAAAAGCTTTTTAGGTTTCAGCCAATCAGAGAGCAGCACTGCTCAAATAGAACTCCCAGGAGGTAACAGCGTGTCACACATGTGATGTCATAACCATTGTCCACCAGAGAGCAGCACTGAGCAGAAATAACACAGCTCCTGCTCATTCTTCATCAGTGAGGGGCCGATGCTGGACACTGTAGGCGCGCGGGAATGTGAAGTTGAATACATCACTGTGATTGGTAAGTGTCACATTGTTGTGTCCAAAAGGTCTTTAGTGCAGTTCCATGTGCATTTCTATAATAAACATGTAAATAATCTATCTTTTGTTTTCCTATCTTAGATGCACTATTTCCAGGATGTGGAGTAGCATTTCCGGACTATCAAGACGTTGTAATAAGGCACATATTTCCGGACTTACAGCAAGAAGTTGGATGAAGGCATAAACCCTCGAATCACGCACATACACAGACACTTTGCCCAAATTCTAGAGGTAACCTCCTTTAGTATGCCCAGAGGAAGGGCAATACAGTAGCCATGGATTCCCTACAGGTTTCCTCCCCTCTGGAGGTTTTTCCTGTCCTGAGTTAGTTACTGTACGCTCTTTGTGAGTGATGGAAGGTTACAAAAATCCCTACACAAACATTTTAATAAATAATAAAGTTCCCCTGTTTTTAAACCGTTCTTTGACTTGTTTGACTCATTTATTTTATTTCTGTCTGTGAAAAATTGTGAATTTTTTTTTTAAGTGTGCAAAGCATGCCTCAGCAGGCATCACGTGCAAACCCCTGGGGGGTCCTGAGAACCCCCCCCCCCCCCATGTCAGCGATCAGTTCAATTCAGACCGGCGATCTGCGGCGATTCCGGGTCATACGGGTCTGCTATTCCTGCTATTGGTCGGTCAGAGACGACTGACCAATAGCAGTTTGGGGGTGGGGGAGTTAGAGTTCGGTTCCCCGCTCTGTCCACCGACTTTTGTCCTGGAAGAGTGAGGAAACTGGTGGTCATCGGCGCCAGAGGTCACTTACCGGGCGGGCAGCGATGAGATATGGCTCCCTGGTGCATCTCCCTGGTGCGCGATCCTATGGAAGCCAGTGAGTTGTTGCCTAGCAACATATGGAGGGCTACAGTTAGAAGACCACTATACAGTGGTCTCTAAACTGTAGCCCTTCAGATGTTGCAAAACTACAACTCCCAGCATGCCCAGACAGCTGTTTGGGCATGCTGGGATATGTAGTATTGCAAGATTTAGAGGGGTACAGTTTGGAGATCACTGTGCAGATCAGTACATGTTGAGAGTTGCAATTTTGCAACAGCTGGAGGCACACTGTTTGGAAAATACTGAGTTAGGTAACTGGAGGGGCAAGCTGTGCATAACTAGCTTGCCCCCTGACTGGTGAGCAGTTAAGGGGTTAAGAAATATACAGGCAAGGTTTTTAGCCCCCTCCCCCGTCTGTAAAAACTTGTTGGTAACTATAGTGGTATGTCCCATGGGTGGGGGGGAAGGAGTGCACCAATCAGGGGTGTAATAGTTTCCCGGGATTTCAGGCACCCTCCCCTGGGTATTTATAGCTGTGGTGCCTCCCTTCCCCCCTCAATCTGCCCAGGACCCGGAGTTTTGACTGCTGGCTGGTATGTGTCTTCCTTTTATTTGTGGCCCGGATGGAGCAGGAGGGTGAGGGCTGGCATGCTCCATTATGGCTGAGCTGGCCTCCCCTCCTGTTGCACCCGAGACAGGTTTGGGAGGCTGGCGGACCTCTCACAGTCCCGCTCTCCTACCCACTATAGTCCCTGTGAGCCCTGTCCCGCCCGTTCCTTTTGCCCTCTTCCCTGCCGTGGCCAAAGCCCTCTCCCCTGCCTGTGCCTGTATCCCTCCCTATGGGCGTGCTCCTTATGAGCATGCTCTGCTGTTTTCCTTGTCCCCCCCCTGTCCCCCTCCGTCTCTTTTTCCTCTTTGCGGTCCCCTCCGTCTCTTCCCCCCCCCCCCCTCCCTGGCTCTGGAGGCAGCGGCCCCTGGGGGGCTGCTGCTGTTTTAACTCCCTATGCGCAAATGGACGCTTATTAACGTCCATTTGCGCTCCTTCAGATATAATGCGCGCTCACAAGGTGAGCGCGCGTTATATCCGTGGGGTCCCGGTTGCTCTTAGCAACCAGGACCCATGCTACGCGAGACATCGCCGATCGGGCAGATGTCCGGCATTACATCTTTAGACGCGGCGATGAAGTTCATCGCCGCATCTGAAGATGTACTTTCAAGCATCCCGGCTGCTCAGTCGGGCTGACCGGGACAATCGCGATCTAATCGCATTGTCCTGATCAACTGGGACGCAGCAGGAGGGTCACTTACCTGCCTCCTGCGCGTCCGCTCGTTGATTGATTGCTCCAAGCCTGAAATTCAGGCTTGAGCAATCAATCGTTGATGGCACCGATCATTGCCATGTTGATACATGGCAAGTGATCAGTGTTAGGAGCAGTGTGTGCAGGGTTATGGCTCCTATGGAGCTATAACATTGCAAAAAAAAAAAAAAAAGAATTAAGTCAATAAAGGTCATTTAACCCTTCAATAATAAAAGTTTGGTTTGCCCCCTTTTCCCCATCAAAAATAAATAAATAAATAAATAATACAAAAAAAAAAAATATATATATATATATATATATATATATATATATATATGTATATAAATAAATGGAAAAAAAATAAATAAAAAAATCGATAAATGAATAAATAAAAGTGTATATATGTGTATGTATGTACATATAGGTATAACTAAAAAAAAAAATTAAAAAAAAATATGTGTGTTGCAGACATGCATGTATGTGGTATCTCCTCATGCGTGCATGTCTGGGGTATAACAATATGTCGTCGTTTGAAGTGTTCCATCTATGGCGTGCACGCAAATATAAATAAAGGAATAATTCAAATCAAATAATTTTAAATTAGAAGAAATAAATAAATATTAAATTTCATTATACACGTGATATACATAATAAATAATATTGGTAATTCAATACACATATTGCATTTCTGTTTAGCATATTCGGTCAATTTTTCTACTGTATGTATTAATAAACGGCGTTCACAAAAAAATAAATAAATAAATTTAAAAAAAACAATCCGAGAAAATGGCAAGGGTACTGCGGGCTCTTTCGGATTACGGCGCAAACTATTTGAGCTCTCCTATCGTCCCCTCTCATTTACCCAGCTTCTCACTCCGCCCACGCTGGCACCTCTCCCCTTACCACACCCCCCTGCCCATTGCATCTGCCCCCCCCATTACCTCTCCGCCCCGTGTTCCCAGATCTCCCCCCCCCTTCTTCCTCCTGCCTCTCCAATGCCCCCCGTGGAGGGGTAGTGAGTGTGGTGGCGGAGTGGCCGCGACCCGGCGGTCTCTGACTTGCCTTGTCCCACACCTGCGGCGGTGGTGAAGTGGTTCTTCCAGCTGTTGGCTTCTCCATCTTCTGGAATTGGTGGGTGTTCTGATGCGGGGCTTGGCCCCTTCCCCGGTTAGTGTGCTTATGGCTGCGTTCTGTGCAGTGTTCGTCCTTTTGTTTCTGTGTGTATGTTGAGTTTGGTCTCTGGTTGGGAGTTGAGTACATCTCTTCTTGGGTTCTGGCGGTAGGTCAGTGGTCTGAGCAGCCATCAGTTGAATGTGTATTGTGTGGGAGACCAGAGTTCTAATCCTGCTTTCCTCCTCTATTTCAGGGTGCTTTGGTAGGGTATCATAAAAAAGTAAAAAAATAAAATAAAAATGTTTTCTGCGGTGAGTGCTCTTTTGGCCTTAAGCTCTGGGTGGCCGAGGTTTGGCAGACTTGGCTCCTGCGGCTTGTTCCTTTTCCTGATTCGGTGGGTGCCGCCCAGTTACGGTTTTGTTTCTTTTGGTTTTCTCCCCCTTTTTGTTTGGTTTATCTCTCCATATTTTCCCAATCTCTGGTAGGCATGGGACTTCTGTATGTCGTTTTGGGTGCTTTAGCTGATGTGTTCGGTGGGTAGGTTTCGCTTGAGTCTCCGAGGGTAGGTTCGCTTGAGTCTCTGTTTGCCTTGCCTTGTGAGTTTTTCTGTTCATGGTGGTATTCCGGAGGGCGATTCTCCTGTGCTCTGCGCTTGTGGGGGTGTGGTTTGTTGTTGCAAGGCTGACATGCAAATTGTGAAGCGTTCCATATTTGGTGCTCGCTTCGGCAGCACATATGTTAAAATTGGAACAATACTGAGTAGATTAGCATGGGTTCCGCATGCCGCGTTGGCGTTGGTCTGCTGCTTTCCTGTGGTCAGGGTGTGATTGCGTTTTCTCTGTTTTGGTTTCTTCGGGGCTCGCTAGGTGCCCTGGTTATGGTCCTTGCTGGTTTCCTGATTGTTCCATGTGGAATATGGTTCCGGGCGGAGTTTTTTCCTCCAGGTTGTATCTGGCCGCCGAGGGTGTGTGGTATCTGTGCCCCCGCATATGTGCCCCGGGTGCACTAAGGGCTGACGTTTCGGCTGGTTGGGGTTTTTTCATGTGTCGTGCAGTGGACAGGCCTGCTTTCTGTCCCCCGTTGCAGCTCACGGGAAGCTCGCTCTGTTTCCGGATGTGGCCGGTTTGGTTGGTTGTTGGTGTGGTTTGGTTTCCCAGTGGTGCTGCTGGGTGGTTTAGCCCTGGGTCTTGATAGTCAGTGGGTTTCTGCCATGCTTGGGTTTTGTTAGCGCTTTTGCCTTGGTATTGGTTGTGGGACTTTGGGTGCTTGCTTCGGCAGCTCATGTTCTGGACTTGTAACGATACTGTGTGGGTTGGCTTGGCCCCTGCGCTTGGTAGCGCTCTAATTTGGTGTTACTTTTCTTTTCTGGGGTGCTTTGAGTGATCGTGGCGTGTTGTCGGTCTGACATTCGGGGAGTTGTCACTGATATTACTCTTGCAGATTTCTTCTTGTGTTCGGCTTGTTGTGCCTAGTGCTTCGCTGTTTGGAGTTACTATTTATTTTGGGGTTGTGCTCCCTGGGGTCGGTATTGGGTGTTGACGCTTTGTCTCGTTTTTCTCTGGCAGTGGTTCCGGAGGTTGCTCCCTTGGGCGGAGTCGGAAGGTTTGCCTGTGTGGCTGGCCCGTGGGTCATCGTGGAGTTTGGTGTGTATTTCTTGGTCCGCTTTGGTGGCTCCTGCGACTTGGTCACACTCACGGTAAGGCGTTTGCGAGTGGTTGGTGGTGTGGTGGCCGGGATGTCTACAGTGGAGGGGGGTCCCGGAGGTTCCAAATGTGTCTGTGGATAGGGGATTTGTTTTTGGTACCTGGAATGCCCTTTGTAGTAACCTTCCGGGCTCTGATGTTTATTCCTATTTCGTTTTCATATGATGTGATGACGGAAGTTGACTGCTGTGTCACCTCTCCAAGGAGGTTCGAGATTTGGGCTGTGTTCTCTGTGCATCCAAATAACATTCTTAGTACATGACGCCGGGTATCTTCACCTGTTCATGTGAATCACCTTCTATTCAAAGAAAGGAGAAAACCGGTGGGTGGCTTTCCCATTGTGCTGCGACCCAGTGGGGTGCGTTTGGCGCATGGCGGGGGGTAATTTTTTCTTTTCTACTTTGTGGTTGGTGGGATGTTGGTGCGTACCTAGGGGCTGGGCCCGCGAGTGGGTGGCCTTGCTGTAGGCGAACGGTTTTTCCTATCAGTTTTGGGTCACTTGGTGGCAGCTGCGGGTCGGATTTTTGGTTGTCGCTTTTGCGTCGTTTTGCTCATCCGAGGTTTGCACTGGCTTTTTTCGGGGCTATGTGGATGGGGCACTTCCTTTCTCCTCATCTGTGACTGGGGTGTCTGTTTTTTGGGTGCCTATTTTGTGCAATTTGCGACACAGTAATAAAAAAAAAAAAAAAAAAATTATAAAAATTAAAGGCCCCCTTTTTTGTCCGAGACTGCTTCGGCGATCCAGGTAGCGCAGCTTGTGCTGCATGGGGGTCAGCGAATGACAGTATTTTCGGGTTGTCGTCCTATTGCTTGACGGGGCGGCCCCCCTTTTTTATTTTTTGCTCCACGCCCCCGATTATTCAGTTTCGAATTTTTTGTCTGTTTTGGGTTTTGCTTTTCTTTGATAGGATGGGGTGTTGTGAGTTTGAGATTCGCCCTCTTTTGTATCGGGGCTGGCGGAGATGGCTTGGTTTCCGGAGAGGGTAGCACAGCGCATGGGGCGCTGGCGATCTGCATGTTGTGTTGCTATTTTCGCCCAGTTTGATGTTTCCCATATGTGTTATGTTTTGCGAGTGGTTTTCCGCAAGGTGGTGCGAGTGCTGCGGCTCTCTTCGATGTATGGGTGAGTCTGAGAGATGTGTTCGCACAAGAGTTATTAAAAAAAAATTTTAAAAAAAGATTAATAAATAAAATGAATGAATACAAATTTATATAAGAAATAGGTCCTGGCGGCAGGTACCTCGGTTTTTCTGGAGAGGAAACGTGTTGGGCGGTTTTCCTGGAGAGGAAATGTGTTGAGCGGATTTCCTGGAGAGGAAATGTGTTGGGCGGATTTCCTGGAGAGGAAATGTGTTGGGTGTGTCCGGGGGGCTGAAATGGCCCCAGGTGTTGGCTATCCAGTATCTCTTGGGTGGGGATCGGAGCCCAGTGTAGGGCTAACTTGCCTCCTCCGTGGCGGTAAGAAGACGGTGAGAGCGGGGTCAACCCGGGGTAGACCTCCACACAGGACAGTGTGGCAGCACCTCTCGGGTTGGCAAGAAGCCAATCGGTGTCTTTGTTACAGTTAAATTGTTATTTATATAAGTAATTTTATAAATAAAGCTATGGCCGATCCCCACCCATAAAAAGTTGAATTATTGTTGTGTCAGTTATTATTTAATTAATTATTGTAATAAGGGGGAGGGGTAGTTATAGCCTGCTAGGAGCTAATTGGGTCTCAACAATCTAGAGGGGCAAGCTGTGCTTAACTAGCTTGCCCCCTGACTGGTGAGCAGTTAAGGGGTTAAGAAATATACAGGCAAGGTTTTTAGCCCCCTCCTCCGTCTGTAAAAACTTGTTGGTAACTATAGTGGTATGTCCCATGGGTGGGGGGGAAGGAGTGCACCAATCAGGGGTGTAATAGTTTCCCGGGCTTTCAGGGGCCCTCCCCTGGGTATTTATAGCTGTGGTGCCTCCCTTCCCCCCTCAATCTGCCCAGGACCCGGAGTTTTGCCCTCCCTCCCTCCCTTTTTGTATCTCTGTTTATTGTAAGTCACAGCTTGGCGGTAAGAAGACGGTGAAAGCGGGGTCAACCCGGGGTAGACCCCCACACAGGACGGTGTGGCAGCACTTCTGGGGTTGGCAAGAAGCCAATCGGTGTCTTTGTTACAGTTAAATTGTTATTTATATAAGTAATTTTATAAATAAAGCTGTGGCCGATCCCCACCCATAAAAAGTTGAATTGTTGTTGTGTCAGTTATTATTTAATTAATTATTGTAATAAGGGGGAGGGGGAGTTATAGCCTGCTAGGAGCTAATTGGGTCTCAACAGTCAGAACCTAACTAAAGGTTTTCCAACCAGTGTGCCTCCAGATGTTGCAAAAGTACAACTCCCAGCATGCACTGTCTGTCAGTGCATGCTGGGAGTTGTAGTTTTGCAACAGCTGGAGGTTTGCCCCCCCCCCCCCCCCACACACACACACACACACTCACACACACATGTTTTTCTCCTTTTATCCCTTATGAAAAGGAAAAGTTGGGGTCTACACCAGCCTGTATGTGTAAAAAAATTAACATTTTTACACTAACATGCTGGTGTTGCCCCATACTTTTTATTTTCACAAGAGGTAAAAGGAAAAAAAGACCCCCAAAATTTGTAACACAATTTCTCCTGAGAGGGCGTAAAATGCTCTGCCGACACACAACAAGGCTCAAGAGTTAAAGTGTACTATGTACATTTGAGGCCTAAATTGGTGATTTGCACAGGGGTGGCTGATTTTATAGTGGTTCTGACATAAACGCAAAATAAATAAATAAATACCCACATGTGACCCCATTTTGGAAACTACACCCCTCACGAAACGTATTAAGGGGTATAGTGAGTTTTAACACCCCACGGGTGCTTGACAATTTTTCATTAAAGTTGGATAAGAAAATGAACAAAAAATTTTTTTTAACTAAAATGCTGGTGTTACCCTAAATTTTTCATTCCCACAATGGAAAATGGGAAAAAAAAGCCCCCCAAAATTTGTAACCCCATTTCTTCTGAGAAAGAGCATGCCCCATATGTGGATGTAAAGTGCTCTGCGGGCGTACTACACTGCTCAGAAGGAAGGGAGCGCCATTGGGATTTTGGAGGGAAAATTTGTCCGGAATTGAAGGCCTCGTGTGTCTACAAAGCCCCCATAGTGCCAGAACAATGGACCCCCCCCCCCCCCACATGTGACTCCATTTTGGAAACTAAACCCCTCACGGAATGAAATAAGGGGAGCAGTGAGCATTTACGCCCCACAGGTGTCTGACAGATTTTTGGAACAGTGGTCCGTGAAAATGAAAAATTAAATATCCCTTTTAGGAATTAGGAAGTGAGTGTAGGCATGCGTTAATAGGGGATAAGATTTCTAAGGGCGGAGTACCCCTTTAACCCTTCCCGACCCATGGCATACATGTATGCCATGGGTCAGCTCCCATTCTATAACGTGGGGCCACGGCATGGCCCCTCGTCATAGTGAGTCGGGCCTGGCACCTAGCAATGACCAGGACCCGTGGCTAATAGCGCGCAGCAGTGATCGCGGTACCGCACGCTATTAACCCTTTAGACGCGGCGTTCAAAGTTGAATGCTGCATCTAAAGTGAAAGTAAACTAGTGCCGGTTAGCTCAGGGAGCTGCTCGCGATCCCCGTGGCAAAATCGCGGCATCCCGAACAGCTTACATGACAGTCGGAGGATCCCTACCTGCCTCCATGCTGTCCGATCGCCGAATGACTGCTCCGTGCCTGAGATCCAGGCAATAGCAGTCAAGCGGCAGAATCATTGATCACTGGTTTCCTATGAGAAACCAGTGATCAATGTGAAAGATCAGTGTGTGCAGTGTTATAGGTCCCTATGGGACCTATAACACTGCAAAAAAAAAGTGGAAAAAAAAGTGAATAAAGATCATTTAACCCCTTCCCTAATAAAAGTTTAAAGACTGTTGTATAAAATCTTCAAGTAAAGTTCTTCAGTTTATTCATAAAATCTGCTGTGGATATTCCGTTATTCTCCCTACCGTTTCTGGGACGGTTGGCGGTAGGACTATTAACACTAAGGAAACCTCGCCCTAGCATCATGACATCTTAGGGTTAATACCAACAGACCCTACACTACCACTACAACACCCTAGACACAATTACTCTCTCCTGCCCACCACATAAAAATGAAAGAAACTATCTGGTTGCTATGGGCAACCACTTTTCCTCTTTACAGGTTTTGATAAATTTCCTCCAGTGGTTTTGGCAAAAATTACACAAAGATGGTGTCTTGGGAGAATAGAAATGAGGACGCAGTTGTTGTGGTGTGTTTATTTTTATTTTTTACCAAATAAACCTCAAACAAAAATTGTGTCTGTTCCTAGGCTTAGGCTGGGACTAAACACAATGTATCTGTGGCCTTTTTCAAAGCCCACATTGCCTTATCTTTGGGGGTCTTCCCCCCCCCCCCCCCCGCCTTCCGACAGACGTCTGTCCAGCTGTTGCAAAACTACAACTCCAAGCATGCCCTGACAGCAAATGATATTACAAATACTGAGTATAAACAAATATAACACACCCACATGGAGTATTGTCCTTTAATTAAAAAAATGCTAAAAAAAAAATCCCTTAGGTAACAGTCATGCAGAATATGTTAAAAAGCTTTTTAGGTTTCAGCCAATCAGAGAGCAGCACTGCTCAACTAGAACTCCCAGGAGGTAACAGCGTGTCACACATGTGATGTCATAACCATTGTCCACCAGAGAGCAGCACTGAGCAGAAATAACACAGCTCCTGCTCATTCTTCATCAGTGAGGGGCCGATGCTGGACACTGTAGGCGCGCGGGAATGTGAAGTTGAATACATCACTGTGATTGGTAAGTGTCACATTGTTGTGTCCAAAAGGTCTTTAGTGCAGTTCCATGTGCATTTCTATAATAACCATGTAAATAATCTATCTTCTGTTTTCCTATCTTAGATGCACTATTTCCAGGATGTGGAGTAGCATTTCCGGACTATCAAGACGTTGTAATAAGGCACATATTTCCGGACTTACAGCAAGAAGTTGGATGAAGGCATAAACCCTCGAATCACGCACATACACAGACACTTTGCCCAAATTCTAGAGGTAACCTCCTTTAGTATGCCCAGAGGAAGGGCAATACAGTAGCCATGGATTCCCTACAGGTTTCCTCTCCTCTGGAGGTTTTTCCTGTCCTGAGTTAGTTACTGTACGCTCTTTGTGAGTGATGGAAGGTTACAAAAATCCCCTACACAAACATTTTAATAAATAATAAAGTTCCCCTGTTTTTAAACCGTTCTTTGACTTGTTTGACTCATTTATTTTATTTCTGTCTGTGAAAAATTGTGAATTTTTTTTTAAGTGTCCAAAGCATGCCTCAGCAGGCATCACGTGCAAATCCCTGGGGGGTCCTGAGAACCCCCCCCCCCCCCCCCCCCCCATGTCAGCGATCAGTTCAATTCAGACCGGTGATCTGCGGCGATTCCGCGTCATACGGGTCTCCAGTGACCGGGAAAATAAGGAGGATCGGGGGTGTCTAAGACCCCCCCGATCCCCCTGAAGGCTTAGGAGTAAGGTGGCAGGGGTGCCACCCCTCCTATTCCTGCTATTGGTCAGTCAGAGACGACTGACCAATAGCAGTTCGGGGGTGGGGGAGTTAGAATTCTGTTCCCCGCTCTGTCCACCGACTTTTGTCCTGGAAGAGTGAGGAAACTGGTGGTCATCGGCGCCAGAGGTCACTTACCGGGCGGGCAGCGATGAGATATGGCTCCCTGGTGCATCTCCCTGGTGCGCGATCCTATGGAAGCCAGTGAGTTGTTGCCTAGCAACATATGGAGGGCTACAGTTAGAAGACCACTATACAGTGGTCTCTAAACTGTAGCCCTTCAGATGTTGCAAAACTACAACTCCCAGCATGCCCAGACAGCTGTTTGGGCATGCTGGGATATGTAGTATTGCAAGATTTAGAGGGGTACAGTTTGGAGATCACTGTGCAGATCAGTACATGTTGAGAGTTGCAATTTTGCCACAACTGGAGGCACACTGGTTGGAAAATACTGAGTTAGGTAACAGAACCTAACTGAAGGTTTTCCAACCAGTGTGCCTCCAGATGTTGCAAAAGTACAACTCCCAGCATGCACTGTCTGTCAGTGCATGCTGGGAGTTGTAGTTTTGCAACAGCTGGAGGTTTGCCCCCCCCCCACACACACACACCCGCACACACATGTTTTTCTCCTTTTACCCCTTATGAAAAGGAAAAGTTGGGGTCTACACCAGCCTGTATTTGTAAAAAAATTTACATTTTTACACTAACATGCTGGTGTTGCCCCATACTTTTTATTTTCACAAGAGGTAAAAGGAAAAAAGACCCCCAAAATTTGTAATACAATTTCTCCTGAGAGGGCGTAAAATGCTCTGCCGACACACAACAAGGCTCAAGAGTTAGAGTGTACTATGTACATTTGAGGCCTAAATTGGTGATTTGCACAGGAGTGGCTGATTTTATAGTGGTTCTGACATAAACGCAAAATAAATAAATAAATACCCACGTGTGACCCCATTTTGGAAACTACACCCCTCACGAAACGTATTAAGGGGTATAGTGAGTTTTAACACCCCAAGGGTGCTTGACAATTCATTAAAGTTGGATAAGAAAATGAAAAAAACATTTTTTTAACTAAAATGCTGGTGTTACCCTAAATTTTTCATTCCCACAAGGGAAAATGGGAAAAAAAAGCCCCCAAAATTTGTAACCCCATTTCTTCTGAGTAAGAGAATGCCCCATATGTGGATGTAAAGTGCTCTGCGGGCGTACTACACTGCTCAGAAGGAAGAGAGCGCCATTGGGATTTTGGAGAGAAAATTTGTCCGGAATTGAAGGCCTCGTGTGTCTACAAAGCCCCCATAGTGCCAGAACAATGGACCCCCCCCCACATGTGACTCCATTTTGGAAACTAAACCCCTCACGGAATGTAATAAGGGGAGCAGTGAGCATTTACGCCCCACAGGTGTCTGACAGATTTTTGGAACAGTGGTCCGTGAAAATGAAAAATTAAATACCCCTTTTAGGAAATAGGAAGTGAGTGTAGGCATGCGTTAATAGGGGATAAGATTTCTAGGGGCGGAGTACCCCTTTAACCCCTTCCCGACCCATGGCATACATGTATGCCATGGGTCAGCTCCCATTCTATAACGTGGGGCCACGGCGTGGCCCATCGTCATAGCGGGTCGGGCCTGGCACCTAGCAATGGCCAGGACCCGTGGCTAATAGCGCGCGGCAGTGATCGCGGTACCGCACGCTATTAACCCTTTAGACGCGGCGTTCAAAGTTGAATGCTGCATCTAAAGTGAAAGTAAACTAATACCGAGCTGCTCGCGATCGCCGCGGCAAAATCGCGGCATCCTGAACAGCTTACATGACAGTCGGAGGATCCCTACCTGCCTCCATGCTGTCCGATCGCCGAATGACTGCTCCGTGCCTGAGATCCAGGCAATAGCAGTCAAGCGGCAGAATCATTGATCACTGGTTTCCTATGAGAAACCAGTGATCAATGTGAAAGATCAGTGTGTGCAGTGTTATAGGTCCCTATGGGACCTATAACAGTGCAAAAAAAAAGTGGAAAAAAAAGTGAATAAAGATCATTTAACCCCTTCCCTAATAAAAGTTTGAATCACCCCCCTTTTCCTATTTAAAAAAAAAAACTGTGTAAATAAAAATAAACATATGTGGTATCATCGCGTGCGGAAATGTCTGAATTATAAAAATATATTATTTATTAAACCATACGGTCAATGGCGTATGCGCAAAAAAATTCCAAAGTCCAAAAAAGCTTATTTTTGGTCACTTTTTATATCATGAAAAAATAAATAAAAAGCGATCAAAAAGTCCAATCATTACAAAAATGGTACCGCTAAAAACTTCAGATCACGACACAAAAAATGAGCCCTCATACCATTCCATACACAGAAAAATAAAAAAAAGTTATAGGGGTCAGAACATGACAATTTTAAACATATAAATTTTCCTGCATGTAGTTATGATTTTTTCCAGAAGTACAATAAAATCAAACCTATATAAGTAGGGTATCATTTTAACCGTATGAACCTACAGAATAAAGAGAAAATGGCATTTTTACCGAAAAATGTACTGCGTAGAAACGGAAGCCCCCAAAATTTACAAAATTGTGTTTTTTCTTCAATTTTGTTGCACAATGAATTTTTTTTCCGTTTCTCTGTAGATTTTTGCGTAAAATGACTGATTTCATTACAAAGTAGAATTGGTGGCGCAAAAAATAAGCCATGAAATGGATTTTTAGGTGCAAATTTGAAAGAGTTATGGTTTTTTAAATGTAAGGAGGAAAAAATGAAAGTGCAAAAATGGAAAAACCTTGGGTCATGAAGGGGTTAAGGAATTAAAAAGTTAGTGTAGGCATGCCTTACAAGCAGGTAGAAAAAGAAAAGTTGGGAGAAATGGCAGGATGCAAAGCAAAGTTTTGTTGGGACAGATTTTGGGTGTGTTCTCGCCCATTAAAAAATTTACTTTAGGGGGGCGTGTCTAGCCATGGTTGTATGAGGAATTGCTGCTGAGGAGCTCCTGCCTGCCGTTAGCTATTTTTGCCCTTCTTGTGCCGTGCCTATGGGGAATAGATCGAGGAACAAAAAGAAGAAGGTCTCTGGCATCCCCCCACCACTTCCCATGTCTCTCGACACTTACTTTACCCGGGCCCAGCCCTCCCGCACGGGGACCCCGCTGCCTGCTCTGATGTCCGGCGCCATCTTGGAACAGCGGAGCGGTACACGCACGGCCCCTCCGGCAGCCACGGCTCTGATACAAGGCCGCACTGAAGAGGAGTGCGCCCGCCCTCGAGATCATCACTGCTCCCCTCCGGAGCGTTCCGGTGCTCCTCCGGCCATCCCTTCTGAAGCGCTGCGTCCTACGGCTCCTGCCCCTGCTCTCCAGCCCTCCGGCTCTCCCAGGCAGCAAGATGGCGGCACGCAGCAGGCCCACCTTCCTGACGAGGCTCCCGCTCTGCTGGTGTGCGGTCTAGAGCCTGGACCCTCACGGAGCCAGGTAAGAGGAACCCCTGAGAGACCCCCAGCCATGGAGGTGCTTCCTGTCAGCGGTCCCCCCATATTGGACTTGCTCACAGGGGATACCCTGTTAACCCCCACGGTACCTCACCTACAGCCTCCACTAGGCCAATCCCCACCCTCCTGGAGGGGCACTACGGCTATGCTGCATCTGGATGTCCCTCTCCTGAGACCCGAGGGGGCTTCTCCCCCAGGGTCTCCCCAAGTACCTCCTGCCTTCCTACCACCACCATCTCTATTACCTGCTGGCCTGGCAGCTGGGTCACCTTCCCCCCATGGGTGTCTGGCTCTTCCTGGGCTGCTGGCTCACATTCTGCCTCATCATCTCCTGCAGGGTCTGCACAAGCTGCCTCCCCTCCGGCCTCTGCACCTTCCAGCCAGGGGCCATCACCCTCGCCCCCTCCTGGCCCTCAACTGCCTCCCACACACCAGGAGGTAGCCTGCAGCTTGGATGCCACCCCACCACTTTTCTGCTCTATATGCATTGTGATGTGGTAGTGCCTCCTGCCATTGCGGCCTCTGCTCCTATCACTCTGGCCGACCTACAGTCATTGGTACAGTCTCTCCCAACTAAAGATGATATCTCTACACTGACCCGACAGGTGGTCCTCGAATGCAAGCAAGAATTTGCACAACTACGTTCAGAACTTTCCTCTGTGTCCGCCAGGGTGGAGACCGTGGAGGCGGCACAGGACTCTACTTTAACCTCCCTTCAGGCTTTGCAGGCTGTAGTGAGTGGCCACACTGACCACTTGTTCCATCTTCAGCAACACTTGGATGATATTGAAAATTGTAGCCGCAGGAGCAACATCAAAATCCGTGGTTTGCCAGAGGCGGTGTCATGTGGGGAGCTGTGGGAGGCCCTTCCTGCTATTTTCAATGACCTCCTAGACAGGCCTCCTGAGGCGCACATAGAGATGGACCGAGCACATAGAGCTCTGCGCCCACCGAGCTCTGACGACCGCAATCCAAGAGACGTAATCTGCCGGATACACTTTTATGCCCTGAAGGAGGACATTTTGCGACGTGCGAGAAGACGTCGACAGATCACCTACAAGGACGTCCCTGTCCAGTTGTACCCCGATCTCTCACACCATACACTGGCCCAACGAGCTGCTCTTAAGCCCCTTCTGCAGGTCCTGCGTGACAGGGACTTTCCGTAGAGCTGGGGTTTTCCTTTCTCCCTCACAGTGCGCAATAGGGGGCGCGTGGTGTCCCTGCGCTCTCCGGAGGATCTTCCCAGCTTTCTCCAAGCCCTGAATTTACCTGAGGTGGTGCTTCCGGAATGGCCTATGTTGCATTCCCCTCCGTTCCAACGGCCAGTCCCGCCCCCTACTTCACCTCCGCCGAGAGCCCCTCGCTCTGGACTCCCTCCTAGAGACTCTCGCGGACCCCGAGTGGCCCCTCAGTCTCGCCAGTCGCAGCTGCCCTCAGTGGCTGCTGCTTCTCGTAGGGCCTCGCAACCTCCCACTTGATCTTTCCACTAGAAATGTGCTATTTAGCAGTTGATTGCTCATTTTTATTAATGTTATCTTCTGGTGCTACTGATAGTTGCCATTTGGGGATTTGGGATTATTGTATTAGAAACTGTAATGTCACTATTCTCTCCCCAGTGCCTCTAATTGTGCTTTCGTATGTTTTCCCCCTTTTCATCTGACTCATTTTCATTGTCCTCTAGCACTTTTGGGCTCTTTTCAGCTATTGTTACATATTCGGCAGTGTAGTGGGTTCTGTCTCTCTCGCTACCTGACTAACCTTACCCCCCCTATAGGTATAGGGCTCCTGGGGATGATCTGGTCCTTGGGACTTCTTCCCTCCTTTACTACTTATTGTTCTTGTTAGTTTCCGCAGCAGTAGTCTCTTCTCTCTGTCTGTCTACTGCTTATTTCGTTACCCCTCTTTTTTCTTTTCTTTTCTTCTTTCTCTTCTCTCTTGTTTTGTTGGTCTGTCTTGTGTAGGTGTTTGCTGCTCTTGTTGTGTACTTGTTCTCCTTTTGTGTTGCTCCTTTTTGTTTTTTCCCCCTTGTCTTATCCCTGTGTTTTGTCCCCCCCCCTTTTTTTTTTATCTGACCCCCTATAATAGCACCTCATTCCTGTACTAACTCTGTTTTTTTGTTTTCTCTCGGTTTCTCTGAGTTTCTCATGGCAGATCTCAAGATTATTTCTTTTAATGCCAAAGGTCTCAACACCCCGGAAAAAAGGGCTCAGATCCTTCACCATTGTCACAAGCAACGGGCTCATCTGGTATGTTTTCAAGAGACACATTTTAAGGTAGGCCACACACCCTCTCTCAAACATCCACACTACACCTCCTGGTTCTGTGCTGGCAATCCTCTGTCCAGATCCTGTGGGGTGGCGATCGCCATTCACAAGTCTCTTCCCCATCAGGTTCTGAACTGTACGATTGCCCCGGATGCACGTTACTTTATCTTTTCTATAAGTATTGGGGGACACGAATTCACGATTCTTAATGTCTACTGCCCGAATCTCCAACAGATCCCCTTTTTGCTTGACTTTATTGATGTTGCTCTCCCGCTACTTAGGGGCACTGTTGTCTTATGTGGTGACCTTAATCTTACTTTGCGAGGAGGTAGAGGAAGAAGGACCAACGATAATCCAGGCGCTGCTAGCTCAAAAACACCGGAGGCAATGGGTTATAGATGAAAGATCCTTGAGATCTATGCAAAAAAGCACATCACCCACGATATAATCTGGGTACTGTAGTGCGAGTCGCTGCTATGCCGATGGGTTGCAGGAGGAAACAAGTCGTCCTGGGAGTCAATATTAGAAGTAGAGCAGGAAAAAACCCTCAGGTATGGCGCTGCAGACTCTTGTAGACAAATGAGGCGGATGCCAAAGGTAATAGGAAAGTCCTCAGCAGGACATTTTATTTTTAAAAAACAATAAAATGGACAAGATGACGCGTTTCGAGGGTAAACCCCTCTTCATCAGATCAGCATAACATACATAGGACACATGGCAAGTTTAAATACAATGTGAACAGGCGCCAAAAACGCAAAGTGGGCGTGGCTAGAATGGTCAAAGGTCACTACAGGTGTTGCCCTTACACACCTAGCATAGAATCAACAACCATAAAAACATGAAAATATAGTAAGGAAAGGATGTACAATTGTATAGTGTGAACCATGGTAGGCTAAAGGGGTGGATGTTCTGTGATGCTGCATTGAAGCAGCGACATATATAAGTGCAGATAACGGCAGCACTCATCCCGAGATGATTGCTAGGGACGCGTCGCTAACCACGTGGGAGGCGGGGGGATGGAGCCAATCAGCGACGTACAGCTGCATTGACCCATCAGCGGACTGCGCGGTCCGGCCAATCAGCAGGCATTGCCGCGCTGTTTGCAGGAAGCGACGCGTCCCTGCTGGTTATTAGGGACGCGTTTCTATGAATGGGACGATGGAAGCGAGGCCGTCATTTACGAAGGTCGGAGTTACTAGCCCTACCCCGTGACAAAAGGGGCGGAACATGATAAATAGGCAGCGCGATTAGAACTAGAAAAACACTCATAGGGGTGGTCTAAAAGTTAAGGGCCTACAGCAGTTGCAAATGGACTGCCAGAAATAATAAAATGTAAAGAAAAAGAGGGGGGGGGGAATAAGGAGGGGGAGAGGAAAAGGGAGATTAATAGGAATGGATCATAGACCCATGATTATCAGATGAAGCGTGTCTAGAGAGCCATAATAAATCAGGGCATAGGGGTAACGTAACCAAAATGTAAAAATATATAAGTGGTAACAGAACCATAGCTGTCTATGACAAGTATACACATAGAAGTGTAGAATAAAATAGATAAGATGGTTTTAATATAATGATAATAAAACCGGACGTAAGGGGGCAATAAATCACCAACAACCTCGTCGAAAAGAGTGTGACATATAAAGCAGAAGCCCAAATGTCTATGGTAAATTAGATAAAAGAATAACAGTATATAGGAAAATACGGTAAAAAAATTGATATAAAATGAAAGTAAAGATATAAATGTAAATATTATAAATATGGATATAAATCTATATATGTATAAAATTCATGGATATAAAATCAATATTAACATAAGGGAAATCAATATAAATATAAATGTCATAAATATAAAATTTAGAGATATGGAGTAAACAAACCCATTATAAATACGCAGTGTTGGGATGTTAGTAAAACCACATGGAAGCACACGGTAAATAAGATGCAAAATATGTTAAAATGTAAACACTCGATAAATTAGTGAATAAATATTGGACCAAAAGTATATATAACAAATATTGAGTAATTGATACCAGAGAAACAGATAACCCTGTGAACAGATAATAATAATATTGGTGAGGATTGCAGGGAGCATTCAATAAGTTCATTAAGGCCTCCGGGTGCAAGAGTTTTGAGTTTATAGATCCAAAAGTTTTCTCTTTTCCTCAATGTACTGAATCTTTGCGGGTCCTCTTTTGAGATGCCTTCAATAGGTGTAACCGTAATGCATCGGAAATCTTGCTTGTGGTCATGGCTCCAAGAGCCTAGAGTGGGACCTGTACAAACTGTATAATACTGACCGTACTTACCGACCTGGAAACAGGAGACCATCTAGAGGACCTAAGAGGGAAAACTAGCGGATGAGGTGTGCCCAATTACCGCGACCGTGGGTATGCTTGATAGAGGGCATACCCTAGTGGTAATTATGAGAAATGAGGGAGGGCTGGGTGGGTGACGCCAACGTAACACACGCCCCCAGATGTGGGAGAGGGGTGATTATATACCCCACGCCACTCCCACAAATAAAGCCAATTAGGCTTAACACTTGTGGTCATGGCTCCAAGAGCCTAGAGTGGGACCTGTACAAACTGTATAATACTGACCGTACTTACCGACCTGGAAACAGGAGACCATCTAGAGGACCTAAGAGGGAAAACTAGCGGATGAGGTGTGCCCAATTACCGCGACCGTGGGTATGCCTGATAGAGGGCAAAGAGTCGGAGGTAGGGTACAACTGAGTTTTATTTGAATTTACAGAGCCAACACTTTAAACACCCCCGCCATCTCGGTGGACGGGTCAGGGACGTAGCGCTCGAAACAGCCAGAATTCCAGCGCCCCAACTTCTTGATGACGTGTGCAGGGGCATTGTGTTTAGACGCTGCAGAGGCTGCTCCGATCCTAAACGAGTGACCTGAAATGCCACTAGGCTCGTGTCCCAGGACTCTGACAAGGGACCGCACGTGTTTGGTGAACTGTGAAGAGGAGAGTGCTGACCCATTGACCGGCAGAAGAGGGCTGTGCGCTGGCTGTCCAGGGAACGTGGAAAGGAGTTGTGTGAGGGCCAGGACCGGACACCATTGGTGAAAAGTGGGGAAATAGCGTATGGTGGCTCCCCATCTACAGGTTTTGGTGGAAGACAGAGTGAGTGCAAACCCTGCCCCGTGCGGTGATAGTTGGCTCAGGAGAAGACCCCGTGACCTTCGACCGCAGCGTGTGAACTCCCCCGGCCTCAAGAATCCATAGAAGGCCAAGTAGATCGCTGCTTTGATGACAGTGCTGAGTCTGGGACCAAATGGGTGAGTGTCCAGGAGTGAGGACATGGATCGGAAAAGGTCGCCAGTGACTGGTGCACGGGAGGGTGGTTTGGGACGTGACAGGACAAGGATGCCTTTGAGTGCCGCCTTAATAGGGTTAGTGGACAGTAGAGAAAGTGCGTCGGGATGTGAGAAGGATCTATGGTGTTGTAACCCTGCTAAGTGAAGCTTGATGGTGTTGTGAGAGAGGTGAAGAGAAGAATGGCAGAAACCGACATAAGCAAGAGAGGAACGAACCGAAATTGTGGCAGGGAGACCTTGTTTGTGCATGAACGTGGAAAAAGAGGCTAGAGCTGCGTCATACGCCCGTTTGGTGCTGGGTGCAAGGGACTGTCTGATTAAAGAATTTGCCACTGTGATCAAGTCTGTTAGTCCATCTGGAGATACTGTGTTGAAGGAACTGGGACCCCGACGATGTCTGCTTCTGGGTGTACCTGAAAGAACAGCTTCATGTTACCTCGTGACAGAGCGTCAGCTTCTGTGTTTTTAGTACCCTCAATGTGCTCAACACAAAAGTGAAAATTGTGCTGAAGGGCGATCAAAACAAACTTCCTGACAAAACGCATGATATGCGGGGACTTAGAACGCCCTTTCCTTAAGATGTCTACTGTGGCCATGTTATCGCATCTGAAGCGGACAGTGGAGTTGACCCACGAATCACCCCATACGGCAGCGGCTGCTACTATTGGATAGATCTCAAATAAGGCCGAAGTTTCGTGAAAAATCGGGATAAGCAGTATGTCCTGAGGCCAAGGACTGGCCAGCCAGTGTGCGCCATGGAGAGCGGCGAAACCGACGGCTGAGGCGTCAGAAACCACGGAGGGGGATGTTTCCGTGGCTGAGGGGACAAAGAGCGAGATTCCGTTCCAGTTATTCAGGAAGTGACCCCACATGGCCAGGTCTGACATTGCCTCGCTGTCAATTCGAATGACATGCCTCTGCCCGGAAACTGAAGGAAGTAAGTCCAGGAGTCTGGATATGAATGACCTACCTTGCGGAATGATCCTCATCGCAAAGGCCATCATGCCTAGGAGGCTTTAGAGCTCCACCCTGGATACTGTGTGGCACTTTGTAATTTTTTGGATAACCTCACGGATCCTAGCCAGTTTCTCCTGGGGAAGCCTGGCTTGCATTTCCTCTGTGTCTAAGATGATGCCTAGGAAGGTGAGCTGAGTGGACGGGCCTTCGGTCTTATGGGGTGCGATTGGGACCCCAACTTCCTTGAACAGCGTCAGCAGTGACCTGAGATTGGAGGGACTGTGACCAGGGTGTTCCAGCAACAGGAAGTCGTCCAGATAGTGGATAGTGTAGTGACAGTTGGAGACATGTTGTAAGGCCCAGTGTAAGGCCGTGGCTAGTTGATCAAAAAGCCAGGGGCTACTTTTGGCTCCAAAGGTGAGTTTAGTGGCAAAGTAATACTTGCCTGCCCATTTTACACCATGCCACTGCCACAGGTCTTGCTTGATGGGGAGAAGTTTGAAGGCGTCGGTAATGTCAGCTTTGGAGAGCCACGTGCCCCTGCCCAGCTGTAGTATGGCCTGAATGGCTTGATCGATAGTGGAATATTTCATACTGAACTGATCGGAAGGGATCAGTGCATTGATGCTAGGGATGTTAGAAGAGTAAGGCGCGGAGAGGTCATAGATTAACCTTCTTTTATTAGAAAACTTCCCAGTGGCTAGCCCCAACGGACTAACCCTCCAGACAGAAAAAGGGGGTACATCAAAAGGGCCGATCATAAAGCCTTTCAGAAGTTCGGTTTGTATTAATTCTGACACCACCGTGGGTTCAGCGAGTGCTGACTGAAGGTTAAGGCATTCATACGTGCTTTGAGGCAACGCGACCAACCCTGTGTGAAAGCCTTCGCGAAACCCCCCAACTAACCATCTGACCCAGCAGGGATCAGGGTGGCTGGCTAGAATGCGGGCCAGGGCGTCAACCCGCACCACGCCTAGTCACGCCTGGTTGCCTTTTTGAGAACAGATGGAGCTGGGGTGGGCCCGGAAACAGAGAAAACACACATGGAGAAGCTTGCAGTTGCTGTAGGTGCATGCAGAGAGGTTGAAATTGTTACATATCTGAGTCTTGCCCAGAAACCTGACCGGCCTACCTAGCCTGTCTAGAGCAGGAGAGTTCCTCTGACTGGGGCCTATGGAGATATTTTGGCTCCTGTTGGTGCTTGTATCCGCCTGATCTTTGCTCAGGGGGCACCAATTAGTGGTGTGTGCAGTGACCCCGCACCAGCTGCAGGAGGGGGCTTTTAGACCTGCGAAATGCTCGCAGTAAAGTTCAGTGTCAACGGCTCCCCAGTTGGTCGTGTAATTGAATTGCTCGAAAGAAGCAGCTGCCTTAGCAGCAAAAGATTTGTGGTACTCGTAGAAAGTGGACCCTCCGTGTTTGTACGCCATTTGTGCGATCTTGTGGAGGTACAAATCAAGTTCCTCCCTGCGACTGGGACTAACTGAGCAAATGACGTCTCTATATAGCCCAAAGGCTATGACAAACTCGTTAATTGTTAGTTTCCTGTTAAGCCTGGCATCTTTGCTTTTGAAGGTGACAGCGAGATCGCCACAGGCAACGGTTTTGGTGTCATTGATGTCCGTGGTGGCTATCAGCAGAAGAGCCAAGTTGACATTCTTGCCCTCCAGAATGTCTTTTTTAATTGCTGCCGGGATAAAGTGTGCGGGTGTAACATTCGGGGGAGGCTGAAGCATACCTGAAGGCGGAGCCTGAGAGGTAGAAGCAACAGGAACAGCGGGGCCTGGGGCTGTGTCCGTGACCCTGGCGCGTTCCATGTCCTCTAGTCTATCCTGTAGCCCGGACACTGATGTGAGCACCTGGCTCATCATGGTGTGGAGCTGCGAAAGTGAAGCACTGGACGCTTGGTCCGATGCTGCTGCCTGCCTCGCCGGGGGGGCCCGGTCTGTGCCCAGCAGGTTGAACAGCTCCCCTTTCTTGGCTGAGGCCGGAAAGGGGGTGCCCCTCCTCCTGAGTTCCTGCATCAGTTTGGGGATTGTCCAGGTACGGTAGGAGGACATGCTACCCCGGTCCGAAGCTCTTGCTGGGGTCTCGGGGACGGAGAGGGTGTCCTCAATGTCAGAGGGTTGCGACATGCTGCGTCGGAACCTGTCCGGGCCAGTAACGGGTGCCGGTAGACAAAGTTGGATGCTAGTGAGAACAGGGATGGTACCTGAACAACTCTGGCTGCTATCTTGTAACACTGACCTGCTGTATCCTGAGTTGTGGGAATAGAGGGAGCCTGAATAGGCACGATCCGGCTCACGGCTGAGGAGATACACAGAGACAGACAACAAATAAGTGAAAATGGGTGGCAGCTGAGTGCCTGATGTGATGAGTGCGTGACGTGGTGGGCTAAAAATGAGTTTCCCCCTATATATTTTTTTTTTCTTTTGGGGTGTGTCAGATAACGGATGACCCAGTGTTCGTGTGTGTCGAGTTGCGTTGTGCTTAAGCAAGTCAGGAACAACGGGCTACACCAAGGCCCCCACTGACGCGAACGGCCCAGGCTGAACGGGGGTGTGGGCCGCCCGAGGCCCTGGGCCGCGTCAGCAGCGGGTCCAGCGCGTGAAATGTGTTGGCCAAAATGATTGAATGACGTGCAGAAGTGAGAACTGATGGATATGTGAGAAGAAGTGAAATCAGTATATGCGTTTTTTTTTTTTTTTTTATATACCTCGAGCTGAAAGCTGAGAGGCGAAGCCACTTGTGGGGCTTAGGAACGACAGTGGAACCTGAAGGGTAAGACAAATATTTTTTTTTTTTTGAGAAGGAAGGGGGGGGGGGCAGGTGTGACATGGTGGCCGAACCTGGGTGATGCCGACGCTCACGGCCCGACAGCCCAGACCCCGGGCGCCTCCCCCCCTCGCGGCACCCGACCATGCATAAGCACGCCGGGAGCTAGCAGGAAAGGGGGGGGGGAGAGCGCCCGGACCCGACTGTGGGATGGCACCCTGCGAACGTCCCGGCCGGCCCCCATGACAGGGATGGTGTGGCTCCGGGGAGTGGCGCCGCCCCCCCCAACGGCGGGGCCCCGCCCCCGCAGCCCGTGTCGCCGCAGAGCTGGGTGCAGGAACGGAGCCACCCCCCGTGGCGACGCGGCGCCGGGTGATGACGCGTGACGCCGGGACGCGAAGCCCCGCCCCCCCCCCCCGGCCGCCTCGCGGCGGCGGCCGGAGCGGGGAGCGGGCCCCGGGCCCGGCGAGCACGCGTACTCTCGCCCTCTGTATTGTGGGAAGGAGTGACCGGAAGCGACGCCGATCGCCGGGGCGAATGGGGACCCCGCCCCCCGCAGCCCCGCGCCGCAATCTGGAGCGTGGGACGGGATCCCCGAGCCCGGCAGCAGGCGCAACTCCACTCCCTCGGGACCGGGAACCGGGCGGGCCAGGTGAGCGGTGGGGGAACACGGGAAGGGGAAAACATGCAAGAAAAAACGGGGTACAAAAAACCTGGGGGAGCGCGAGGAGGCAAGCGACCCAGCTGGGGGTGAGCCTGCTCCGGCACTACGAACCCGGGCTGAACAACATAGAGCCACACTGGCACTTACCTAACCAACCTCTGCGAGGACGGGGGATAGAACCGTTACACACTACCAACGACACTCCAGGGGGGGACGTATGCACTAACACGGTAGACTACTAGAGAACTACCGCCAACGTAACACACGCCCCTAGATGTGGGAGAGGGGTGATTATATACCCCACGCCACTCCCACAAATAAAGCCAATTAGGCTTAACACTTGTGTACCTGAAGCAGGTGTCTGGAGACACTGTGTAGCAAGAAACCATGAACGGTGTTGCTACGATGTTTGTTAATTCTTTCCCGTAGGCAACGGATGGTACGGCCCACATATTGGAGTTTGCAAGGGCATTCCAGTAGATATATCACATATTGAGAGGAACACTTTAAAAAGGTTTTGATATTAAAATGCTCGCCTGTTTTGGTGGACGTGAATTTTTTAAAGCGATTATTAATACTGGCACAACATTTACATCTTGTGATGCCACATTGATAGCTACCTATACTGGTCAAAAAATTATTAGTCTGGCCAGAAGTAGCAGCTCTTAGTCTGCTAGGGGCAACTATATTGCGTAGAGTGCGCCCACGTCTAAAAGTGACCGAGGGTTTGTGGGGTAGAATGTCACATAGATAGGGATCTTTTAATAGGATCGACCAGTGTTTGGATAGAATTTCCTTAACCTGCGTATGTTCCCGTGTGAAGGTGGTAATAAAATTGGAGGACCAGTCATAGTTTTTGGAATTGTTGCGTGTTGTTTTAGACAGACATTCTGCTTGTGTCTGTAAGCTGGCCTTCTTGTATGCCGACTCTATAATGGCCTTAGGATATTTCTTCGCTTTAAAGCGAGTTTTAAGAGTGTTGCTCTCCTGTTTGAAATCTTCCAAAGAAGAGCAGTTCCGTCTAATTCGCTTGAACTGACCTTACGGGATGTTAGAAATCCATTTTTTGTAATGGGAGCTAGAAAAGTCCAAATAGCTATTGCTATCTACCTCCTTGAAAAAAGTGCGAGTGCTTAGTCTATTGGCTTCGTCATGAAATACGACAACATCTAGGAATTCTGCATTATTGTGAAAGATATTATGAGTAAAATGAAGTCCCCATGTGTTGGTATTAAGATCATTTAAAAACTCTTCAAGCTGTGGGGAGCTCCAAATCTGACCCACTCCGTTTTTTTCACGTGTTGTCTTCTGAGGGCTTATTGCCCCTTGCTGACATACGTCCAGTTGAACCTCCCCATCCCCGTAAGCCTTTTGAATACATACAACTAAAACATTTCTACTCTTCGGTGTCACGCTCGGCCCACCTGCATCGGAGTTAACTCCCTTTGAGGGACTTTGCATGGCCCCCTCCTTGCCCCCCCACACCATAGGGTTTCTGTACAGATTGTTGCTTACTCAACACACCTCTTCTTTGCCCTCCTTCTGTAGCGCTTGGGAGGCGGACCTCGGCTCTCAGTTCTCCCCGGAGCAATGGCAGAAATGCTTTCACCTTTCACATAAGTCAATCAACAGATCACAAGAGACAAACTACAAAATACTCTGCCGCTGGTATAGGACTCCGGAGCAGTTGCATCGATGGTACCCGTCAGTCTCTGACCTTTGTTGGCGTTGTGGACAAGCGACTTCTACGATGTTGCACATCTGGTGGGGTTGTCCCTCACTGCGTCCATTCTGGACTTCAGTACGCTCTATCACTCACGATATCACCGGTGTGACTGTTCCGGATTCCTCTGAGGCAGTCCTGCTCTTCATGTTTGACATTTCTGCTACTTCCTTCCGGAAATCTCTCTTACGCTATTTTCTGCAGGCTGCTAAGTCAGTTATTCCCCGTAAATGGAGGTCTTCCACGCCCCCGACTGTTGGGGAATGGCTTGCAGAGGTGAATTATTTTCAGCACATGGAGGAGTTAATTGCCTTGACCCCTGCAGAAAATGAAAGATGTACCAAAACTTGGTATGATTGGTCATCCTTCCAGTCTACCTCCGAGTACCGTGACCTATTGGCCTTGGGATCCTCTGTGACGCCATGACCCTTTTTTGGCTACGCTTTCTCTCGTCTGTCTTGGTAACCTTCCTGCCCTACTTCCCTTGTTGTTTCTTGTCTGTCTGTAAGACCCTTGTCTCTGTATGTTGTCATGTCTGCCTGTTTCTGTGTTTTACATACCCTCTTATTTTTCTGTTCTTCACTTTTTATCTATATCCCTCTATTCTTTCCCTTCTGAACCTTGCCGCTTTAGCATTGATGTGGTTATTACATATTCTAAGTTGGTGTTCCTTGTTGAGTATACTGATTGCTTTGAAATGATGTCCCTCCTGTCTGTTGCGCGAGTAACGGACTCCCTAGTGCTGACCGCACTTTCTGCCATGCACAGTCTTTATGACTTATTCTGTTTTTTTATCTTGCAATGAGGCCATGCTTAACACCTTGTGCCTCTGTCACTGTCTTGCCTTGTTATTGTTTTTTTGTTTATTGAAAATTATTGAAAATTAATAAAGATTTTGAATAAGAAAAAAATTTACTTTAGGGGTTAAGTAGCTGATCCATCTGCAGCATCTCCCCCTGCCCGCTATAACAGGAAGCCTCTGATTGGTTGATGCAGGTGCCTTTCCCAGGCTGCAGGACCAATGAGTGCTTCCTCTTAGCTCAGGCGAGATGACATAATAGAGCAGACACTCCATGATCTCCTGGGGCTTCGCTCTGTACTGTGAGTAGTGATCACACTGAGGCTCCGCGCATCACAGGAAATCACAGAATCAGGACACGTCAGATCCGGGACGGTTGGGAGGTAAGTCTATTATCATAATAGTAATACACATTGGGGGACATGTATGAAAACTTGTGCAGAGGAAAATTGACCAGTTGCCCTTAGCAACCAATCAGATCGCTTCTTTCACTTTTCATTTTTAAATGTGGTGTCCCGGTACAGGACTTGGTCCTGTCCCTGTCTAAAGTCCCCTCAGCCAGAGTTCCTTCACTCTCATAGGGCACTCTTGCAGGGCTTACCCCTGGTCGCCTCATGTAAATTGTGTTCATATATATATATATTAAATGTAAAGGAAATATTATGTATAGGACGTTAGCAGGTCACGTGCCTTTAATTATGATTGTACTATGGTTTAAGGACCTTACAGGGTCATGTGATGTACCCAGAGTTCACTGGGTCAGGACTTACAGGTTTGCCGGCCAATGAGCTTTGTCCAGCCTCCTTAATATATAAGGGGCTGTAGTCAATCAATTCACTCTCTTAGCTCTTGCCTCTCTTAGATCCGGACTATCAAGCAGCACAAATCTCATCAGCATCAATTCAAGTCAGCTAGGCCAAAGCCTAAGATCCAGCAGCCACTAAAACGTGAGTTACCAAAGCTCAAACTACCTAATCCTGTGTGACTACTACCAGCTAAAATATTATAATTAGTAGCACAGTGGCTAGCATCAAAGCTCATTGCTTCAGAGTCCCAGCACAACCTGTGAGGAACCTGTATCCCGGTTCACTCTAGAGAGACTGTTATGTTTGAAGACTATGGTATAAATCCTCAAGTAAAGTTCTTCAGTTTATTCATAAAATCTGCTGTGGATATTCCGTTATTCTCCCTACCGTTTCTGGGACGGTTGGCGGTAGGACTATTAACACTAAGGAAACCTCGCCCTGGCATCATGACATCTTAGGGTTAATACCAACAGACCCTACACTACCACTACAACACCCTAAACACAATTACTCTCTCCTGCCCACCACATAAAAATGAAAGAAACTATCTGGTTGCTATGGGCAACCACTTTTCCTCTTTACAGGTTTTGATAAATTTCCTCCAGTGGTTTTGGCAAAAATTACACAAAGATGGTGTCTTGGGAGAATAGAAATGAGGACGCAGTTGTTGTGGTGTGTTTATTTTTATTTTTTACCAAATAAACCTCAAACAAAAATTGTGTCTGTTCCTAGGCTTAGGCTGGGACTAAACACAATGTATCTGTGGCGTTTTTCAAAGCCCACATTGCCTTATCTTTGGTGGTCTCCCCCCCCCCCCTTCCGACAGACGTCTGTCCAGCTGTTGCAAAACTACAACTCCAAGCATGCCCTGACAGCAAATGATATTACAAATACTGAGTATAAACAAATATAACACACCCACAGGGAGTAGTGTCATTTTATTTAAAAAATGCTAAAAAAAAAAATCTCTTAGGTAACAGTCATGCAGAATATGTTAAAAAACTTTTTAGGTTTCAGCCAATCAGAGAGCAGCACTGCTCAAATAGAACTCCCAGGAGGTAACAGCGTGTCACACATGTGATGTCATAACCATTGTCCACCAGAGAGCAGCACTGAGCAGAAATAACACAGCTCCTGCTCATTCTTCATCAGTGAGGGGCCGATGCTGGACACTGTAGGCGCGCGGGAATGTGAAGTTGAATACATCACTGTGATTGGTAAGTGTCACATTGTTGTGTCCAAAAGGTCTTTAGTGCAGTTCCATGTGCATTTCTATAATAAACATGTAAATACTCTCTCTTTTGTTTTCCTATCTTAGATGCACTATTTCCAGGATGTGGAGTAGCATTTCCGGACTATCAAGACGTTGTAATAAGGCACATATTTCCGGACTTACAGCAAGAAGTTGGATGAAGGCATAAACCCTCGAATCACGCACATACACAGACACTTTGCCCAAATTCTAGAGGTAACCTCCTTTAGTATGCCCAGAGGAAGGGCAATACAGTAGCCATGGATTCCCTACAGGTTTCCTCTCCTCTGGAGGTTTTTCCTGTCCTGAGTTAGTTACTGTACGCTCTTTGTGAGTGATGGAAGGTTACAAAAATCCCTACACAAACATTTTAATAAATAATAAAGTTCCCCTGTTTTTAAACCGTTTTTGACTTGTTTGACTCATTTATTTTATTTCTGTCTGTGAAAAATTGTGATTTTTTTTTGTGTCCAAAGCATGCCTCAGCAGGCATCACGCGCAAACCCCTGGGGGGGGGGGTCCTGAGAACCCCCCCCCCATGTCAGCGATCAGTTCAATTCAGACCGGTGATCTGCGGCGATTCCGGGTCATACAGGTCTCCAGTGACCGGGAAAATAAGGAGGATCGGGGGTGTCTAAGACACCCCCGATCCCCCTGAAGGCATAGGAGTAAGGTGGCAGGGGTGCCACCCCTCCTATTCCTGCTATTGGTCGGTCAGAGACGACTGACCAATAGCAGTTCGGGGGTGGGGGAGTTAGAGTTCGGTTCCCCGCTCTGTCCACCGACTTTTGTCCTGGAAGAGTGAGGAAACTGGTGGTCATCGACGCCAGAGGTCACTTACCGGGTGGGCAGCGATGAGATATGGCTCCCTGGTGCATCTCCCTGGTGCGCGATCCTATGGAAGCCAGTGAGTTGTTGCCTAGCAACATATGGAGGGCTACAGTTAGAAGACCACTATACAGTGGTCTCTAAACTGTAGCCATTCAGATGTTGCAAAACTACAACTCCCAGCATGCCCAGACAGCTGTTTGGGCATGCTGGGATATGTAGTATTGCAAGATTTAGAGGGGTACAGTTTGGAGATCACTGTTCAGATCAGTACATGTTGAGAGTTGCAATTTTGCAACAGCTGGAGGCACACTGGTTGGAAAATATTGAGTTAGGTAACAGAACCTAACTGAAGGTTTTCCAACCAGTGTGCCTCCAGATGTTGCAAAAGTACAACTCCCAGCATGCACTGTCTGTCAGTGCATGCTGGGAGTTGTAGTTTTGCAACAGCTGGAGGTTTGCCCCCACCCCCCCCCCCCCACACACTCACACACACATGTTTTTCTCCTTTTACCCCTTATGAAAAAGAAAAGTTCGGGTCTACACCAGCCTGTATGTGTAAAAAAATTAACATTTTTACACTAACATGGTGGTGTTGCCCCATACTTTTTATTTTCACAAGAGGTAAAAGGAAAAAAAGACCCCCAAAATTTGTAACACAATTTCTCCTGAGAGGGCGTAAAATGCTCTGCCGACACACAACAAGGCTCAAGAGTTAGTGTGCTATGTACATTTGAGGCCTAAATTGGTGATTTGCACAGGGGTGGCTGATTTTATAGTGGTTCTGACATAAACGCAAAATAAATAAATAAATACCACGTGTGACCCCATTTTGGAAACTACACCCCTCACGGAACGTATTAAGGGGTATAGTGAGTTTTAACACCCCACGGGTGCTTGACAATTTTTCATTAAAGTTGGATAAGAAAATGAAAAAAAAAAATTTATAACTAAAATGCTGGTGTTACCCTAAATTTTTCATTCCCACAAGGGAAAATGGGAAAAAAAAGCCCCCCAAAATTTGTAACCCCATTTCTTTTGAGTAAGAGCATGCCCCATATGTGGATGTTAAGTGCTCTGCGGGCGTACTACACTGCTCAGAAGGAAGGGAGCACCATTGGGATTTTGGAGAGAAAATTTGTCCGGAATTGAAGGCCTCGTGTGTCTACAAAGCCCCCATAGTGCCAGAACAATGGACCCCCCCCCCACATGTGACTCCATTTTGGAAACTAAACCCCTCACGGAATGTAATAAGGGGAGCAGTGAGCATTTACGCCCCACAGGTGTTTGACAGATTTTTGGAACAGTGGTCCGTGAAAATGAAAAATTAAATACCCCTTTTAGGAATTAGAAAGTGAGTGTAGGCATGCGTTAATAGGGGATAAGATTTCTAGGGGCGGAGTACCCCTTTAACCCCTTCCCGACCCATGGCATACATGTATGCCATGGGTCAGCTCCCATTCTATAACGTGGGGCCACGGCGTGGCCCCTTGTCATAGCGGGTCGGGCCTGGCACCTAGCAATGGCCAGGACCCGTGGCTAATAGCGCGCGGCAGTGATCGCGGTACCGCACGCTATTAACCCTTTAGACGCGGCGTTCAATGCTGCATCTAAAGTGAAAGTAAACTAATGCCGGTTAGCTCAGGGAGCTGCTCGCGATCGCCACGGCAAAATCG